>NC_081213.1:20664129-20933954 GCF_902713425.1 Acipenser ruthenus
GTATATTATCACTAGGATTCTATTCAAACCAGTAGGTCGTAACTTTATGTAATACAGTGATATGTAAAAGTGCAGTGCAGCCACGTTTATTTAGTTTGTGTAACAGTATGATTGTAAACATTTAGTGCTGCCAAAGTCACAGTGTTGTTTTAATTCAAAGTAGCTGGCTTCAGAAACCAATACAATATGGCACATTGCCTCTGCTTTTCATTTAACTTCACTAATCTGTGTAATTTAACCTCCTTACTTGCAAGCATCATTAATTGTATTTAAAAGGTATACTAAGTTCCTGAGAGAAAAGCATGTATATATTATTTACGGAAGGTTGTAATTAAATACAGATATGAGGCAAGGCTCCACTTCTCTTTTACCTTGTTAAACACTGCCTTGAAAGACTTCTAAAAATAAAAAGGTTGAACAAAAAGTATGGGTGTTGGTTAGATAGGAAATCCCCAAACTCACAAACTTGTCATTTTGCTTTATTTTCTTGTCTAACAATATGAGTGGTATTCCAATACTCCCTGATTTTTGCCACGGTACTGTTGTTCTGGTTTGATATTATTAATACCAATGATGAGTTTGGAAAGTTTCAGTAGCTGTGGTTATACCTGAGTTCATACACATTATATAGTCATTATGCAGTTGGGAAGCTAATTGTTGTCTTGTAGCTGGGGAGCACCCAGGAAGGTTTTAGCGAGAGAGAGAGTGGAAGTGGAAGACTTACAAACAAACCCATTTAGAGAATCTGAACATGGATTAGAACAGAGCATAGGGGAATAATGCAGATCACCAAACCTACGAAAACCCACTATTTATCATTAAAATGTATTTTTAAAAGGCATGTTACATTTGTATTTCTTACAATGATGTGCACGGTGGATATCTATTGCACATTATTTGCTTGTTATTTACCATGTTTAACAATATCTACATTAATTAGAGCTTGCACTAAGACAGTTTTCTGATATACAATATTAACTAGCAAGAGATAAAATGACAAAAGGACAATAAAAATATATGCAAGTCTCCAACTTGCTTTTTTTTTAAATTATCTGCTGTTGTCCAGAAAACACAACCAGAGAGACTTGAAAAAGCTGGAAAAGACTTCCCTTTATCTTCTGCTACATCAATCCCAATCAAGTAATGAGATCTCGCCTATAGGATGAGGCCCAGCAAAAGTGCTAAGCTGATTTCTATAAACCCACATTGTATGGAATAAAACACTGTGGTTCTCTCCTGCTTTCCAGCTCAATTTTGGGCCCTCAGGATTCTGAACATACAGCTGGAGGACAAATGCGGCAAAACACTCCTAGCAGGCTTCCTTCCTTCCTCCCTCTCTCTCTCTCTCTCTCTCTCTCTCTCTCTCTGGCAAAATATTTGACAGAATGCACTGAGAGAAGCCTTCCTCTACTGCTACTGACTGTCTTTAACATTTTGAGTTAATTTATTACACAGAGAGGATCATTAGCTGTGCTTTATACAATAATATACTCATGTGCCACTCTCCCCCAAAAAAACAAAATGTTGTGCTCTTTACATACCAATAGATACAACAAGCATATTACCCTGAATAAATATTAGCAGAACCATTTTAGCAGACCAAGGCATTACCAATTTTGAACCGTAGCCTGATATAGTTGCACAAAGGCACTGATACGTTACTGTAGTAGTAGTAATGCTTCATACTGTTGCAATACAATTGGTACATCTATTCAATTGTACCATTCAGACCAAGCTTTTGTATGAATCTAATGTCAGGTCTCATGTTGAACAGTTCTGAAGTTATGGTTGGAAGTCTATTTGGTCTTATGTTGTTTATACGTTTATGTTGTAATTGCCTCACTGTTTGTTTAGCACTTTTGCTGTTGGTTTCTGGGCTAGAGTACTGCAGATTAAAATTAAAAATGCCATAATGTCAAATTGCATTGCTGTATTGCTACAGACGTGCTCAAATTTGTTGGTACCCTTACAGCTCATTGAAATAATTCTTCATTCCTCCTGAAAAGTGATGAAATTAAAAGCTATTTTATCATGTATACTTGCAGGCCTCTGGTATGTCATAGAATAAAGCAAAGAAGCTGTGAAAAGAGATGAATTATTGCTTATTCTACAAAGATATTCTAAAATGGCTTGGACACATTTGTTGGTACCCCTTAGAAAAGATAATAAATAATTGGATTATAGTGATATTTCAAACTAATTAGTTTCTTTAGTTAGTATCATACATGTCTCCAATCTTGTAATCAGTCATTCAGCCTATTTAAATGGAGAAAAGTAGCCACTGTGCTGTTTGGTATCATTGTGTGCACCACACTGAACATGGACCAGAGAAAGCAAAGGAGAGAGTTGTCTGAGGAGATCAGAAAGAAAATAATAGACAAGCATGGTAAAGGTAAAGGCTACAAGACCATCTCCAAGCAGCTTGATGTTCCTGTGACAACAGTTTAAGGTCCATGGAACTTTAGCCAACCTCCCTGGGTGCGGCCGCAAGAGGAAAATCGACCCCAGAGTGAACAGAAGGATAGTGTGAATGGTAGAAAAAGAACCAAGAATAACTGCCAAAGAGATACAAACTGAACTCCAAGGTGAAGGTACGTCAGTTTCTGATCGCACCATCTGTCGCTTTTTGAGCGAAAGTGGGCTCCATGGAAGAAGACCCAGGAGGACTCCACTTTTGAAAGAAAAACATAAAAAAGCCAGACTGGAATTTGCTAAAATGCATATTGACAAGCCACAATCCTTCTGGGAGAATGTCCTTTGGACAGATGAGTCAAAACTGGAGCTTTTTGGCAAGTCACATCAGCTCTATGTTCACAGACGAAAAAATGAAGCTTTCAAAGAAAAGAACACCATACCTACAGTGAAACATGGAGGAGGCTCGGTTATGTTTTGGGGCTGCTTTGCTGCGCCTGGCACAGGGTGCCTTGAATCTGTGCAGGGCACAATGAAATCTCAAGACTATCAAGGCATTCTGGAGCGAAACGTACTGCCCAGTGTCAGAAAGCTCTGTCTCAGTCACAGGTCATGGGTCCTCCAACAGGATAATGACCCAAAACACACAGCTAAAAGCACCCAAGAATGGATAAGAACAAAACATTGGACTATTCTGAAGTGGCCTTCTATGAGTCCTGATCTGAATCCTATCGAACATCTATGGAAAGAGCTGAAACTTGCAGTCTGGAGAAGGCACCCATCAAACCTGAGACAGCTGGAGCGGTTTGCTCAGGAAGAGTGGGCCAAACTACCTGTTAATAGGTGCAGAAGTCTCATTGAGAGCTAGAGAAAACGTTTGATTGCAGTGATTGCCTCTAAAAGTTGTGCAACAAAATATTAGGTTAGCGGTCCCATCATTTTTGTCCATGCCATTTTCATTTGTTTTCTTATTTACAATATTATGTTGAATAAAAAATTAAAATATGGAATAAACAATGGTGGATGCCAATTACTTTTGTCAGTTTTAAGTTATTTCAGAGAAAATTGTGCATTCTTCGTTTTTTGTGGAGGGGTACCAACAAATTTGAGCACGTCTGTATATTGTATTGTATTGTATTTCATTCTCAGCTTTTACCAAGTGTTAATCCAGTTCTACTTCACCACTCCATTCTTCACATGTTCACTGCGCCTCGTGTGAGGAATAATTAGTCACCTCTTCTCAAACTGTAGGCCAGATGTTTGAGGTTTGCTAAACCAAAGGGTCCACCTAGTGACAGCACACCGTCCTCTTGTGACTCACTGCATGTCCAGCCCAATGCCTTACATTCAGTTCTTTATCGTTATGTGTAGGAACTCAGGAAGCATTTATTTATTTTAAATGATTTAACAAGGCTGGCTCATTGAACCGCAAGGCATGTATATTCATGTGAGACCTTGAGCTAAGACAGTGATTATGAGTTATGTAAAATGTATGAATTGAGTAAGATCATTTATCACAACATTACAACTAAAGTTCAATGTCCTTTTAACAAAAAACAAATGCACAATATTGTAAATGTTTTAAGCAACAGAGGAGGGTGCAGCCATAATCAACAGACAGACTTACTATACATATTATACATATTGTAAATAATTGCAAACCCAATAATCACGTCACCTATATTTGCTATGACAGGAATACCAGACAGAAGCCCTGGCACTTCACATATTTATAGATACACTTTAAATGTGCTGCTTGAGCTAGTCGGTGGCTATACTACCAGATGAATTACAATAGATATGGTGTGGGAGCATTACATGGAAGGCAATTTGTGGAACTGTGAAAATCTATCATCATGCTCTTTATTTAATGTTATAGGCATTAAAGCCAGCTCAGAGCACTCAGCTGCTTAATAGCAAGACACAATCTAACTTGAACTGCGCATTTGACCTAAACTGTGTTATGCTGGTTTAGGAACATAGTGACCATGTCTGATTTGTTTAGAATTGTTTGAGACGGCAAACATTAGTAATTCATGCCAGTTAAACACTTGGGCGTTGCTGGCACAGACGGGAAAGCAGGCTAAAGGAGGGGAAAAAAGGCAGCGTAAAACAGTCACCCACAGGAAACCTAGTCAGGTGAAAACACCAAGCAATGTTTTTCTAAGACCTCAGAAATCTCGGCAACATGCTGGCTTTATTTTCTTTTTGACTGCGTGGCAGGGGGGAGTCCCGTTGATAATATGTTTTTATGAAAATTAAATTTTCTTACAAAGGTTCTTACCGGTTGGTTTGTGTGAATCAGGATGTGACAAGCTGTCACATTTATAATATAAAGAACCTCTAGGCTCTGCTATTGTATTGGTATTCTGGTCTATGTCGCCAATGGCCAATTATGTTTCAGCAGATTACATTTCGCACAAGATGATGTTATTTGGGTAGCAAAGAGAATTAAAAGATAGACAAACACAGGTTACCTTCTTGAACAGCCTGATAACATCCTCGTTGATCTGGGACAGTCGAACGATCACATTGTTCATGTAGATATCGTTGAGAGTGGCATGGTCACGACTCTCTCTCCTCGTCTGATTCAGAACCAGGTACCAGCAGTTCACAGGTGACAGGAGGTGTTGGTCTTTTCTGGAACATAAGAACGACACACTAAAGTCATGATATGATGCAAAACAGTACCACAATACTGCACGGATCATTATAAAAGTCCATTGTAGTATGTATTTTTATTACTGTGTGTTGTAATGTGTCCTGCTGTAATGCCTCTCTTGCAGAAGCAATATTATTCTTGTAGTCACTGGACATCATGGTATTAATGAACTGTAGTGAAAGTGCAGTAAATTGGTAGCATAGTCAGTTTAATTTCTTTAATGACTTCACTAAGGTCTGAGATTATGGCAATTTTGAATGTTCGGTATTTAAACTGTGAGATGGGTGTAGGTACACCTTGGAACCATTCTGCCTATAAAGGGGGTGTCTACAAATTTCATATACCACTAGCAGGAGGAAGAGATTATCTACAAATCTATGGGGGTTGATTAAAATGCTACAATATTGTACATTGGCTCCCTATTTATGTTCCAAATTCAGTAACAAACAGGCTTGTGTCAAAGACATCCATCCAGTTCACATCTGTTTTTTTCAATTAATACAAAAAATTACCACGATCTTTTTTTACGAGGGTTTCTTGGATGACTGAGAGTCTAGCTTACATGCAAAGCACTAAAAAAGTGGTAAGATCATTAAAAAAAGAAAATTAAAAACAATAAACTAAAACGTCTGAAAATGTTGCGAGGGGACAGTAAGTTAAATGGAATAATACTACAGATAAGGCATTCTCAATTTCCTGTATGGAGATGATGTCTGAGATTTTATTGATTGCACAATTGCTTTAGGGTCATGATCTTAATAACCGAGGACCACATTTTTAACTGTATGTCTGCAGCTTTTACTAGTCTTTCCTCATTTCTATCGTAATCATTAGAAGGTTAGCAAATTTTACATCAATCGGGTTCTTTAGAAAAAATCAATTAAAGTCACAAATGTTTATCACAGTAATTAAACCATAGGAAGAAGAGGGAGCTTTAAAAATATCCTACCTTTAATCAGAGTGGAAATGGCAATCATTTCTAATTAAATTGGTATCTAGCAGGGATGCTACTGAACTCCATTAACTCAGATTCCTTTTACCCTATTTTAACAACTACAATTCCAGACACATATCACAACCTCAGTGTCAGAGTCTATTAGAAATGTATTTTAACATTACAGCACTGCCATTTTCCCTCTGACAGATGAAATGAGAGACTGTTGCATCTCGATTGGTTTTAGATGGATTTTTTTTGCAAAATGTGGATGTATAGGCTTCTGTACGTGGGTGCAATATATCAAATTGTATAACATGGCTTGGGCAAATCGAGCCCTCTGATTGGTTAAGAGGCATGTAAAAAATCTTACAACAATGCACTGCTTCACTTAATGCCCCACCACACCAGAGGTATGGTATATTTCATAGTAGTATTATTATTCACAAAAGTTGATGGACAGTTTTAAAGCTTAAACAGTGTTAATAAAAACAAACCTCTAAAACAATTGAAAAATTAACTGTAAACTCAATTAATCAAAAAGCAGTACCTTTCTGGTTATCAACACAAGATACAAGTGGTTTACAATAAGTTTAGACTTCTATACACATACCACAGAAAGGGTTCAAAAAAGTTTTCCACTGTGCGCATATGCATGTTCCTGGTTTGGGAGTTTGCTAGGGCAGGCATCATTCTAATGAACTGAAATCCAAACAGAAGTCAAGGTCAGCTACTGACCTTTTCTTCATTTCTATGTGTTTGAGGGAAGGGGTGAATGACAATATTTATGATAGGTACTACTGGTGGAAGTCTTCATAAGAAACACAATGCAAACCCTTGGGTACGTCTTCCAAAATAATTACAGCCGATAAGGGCCTGACAAGAAAAGCAACATATGTAAACTTGTCAACTGTGGAGTGCAGTTGAAGTTCAAGAAAAAAAATATGTTGAGTTTTTAAGTCACAAGGGAGTAGTTCTATACATATTTTGGATAGCCACACAATAATGAAACCGGCTACAGTTTCTCACCCGATGGATGCAGACCACTTCTCAAATTTCTATGCAGTTAGAACAGTCTTCGAGAAACCATACTTGCTACATTTCCAGAAAATTTTGCAATAGTAGTAAAAGTAACATGTTCTATAATACACTACTGGCCCATCTGTGTGGAATAAAACACATGTAATGGCACAATAGTAGCAAGAAACAACTTGCAATTGAATCATTATTCTCAGTAGTCCCCCGTACCGTTAAAATGGCAATAATCCTCTCTGCCTTTCACGTGCTTCAAAGTGGAGCCCTATGGATACAGCTTTAGATGGAATAGATGTGATGGGAATAATTTCTTTTTAATAATGTAATATTGCCATCTTATCAAAGCCTCACCAAAGTCAGCTACTAAACTGTACATACTGTAATATGCTATTTATAAACAGGGCTATGTTTGTAACTGTCAGCTTCATTTCAGTTTTCCTTGTCACACTGGATCTGATACAAACAGACCTTTCAATTTTCTGTATCATTATTCATAATCAAGTCTCCTTTAAACTGTGCTGAGAGACAGACCAGACATTTAAGAGACCAAACTGTCTTGAATTTAAAGATTTTGTCTGCACCATCTCGAACTTTCATTCATATAAATCCAAACATGCTCTATTTTGTGGTCATGTACACTGCTGTGCAAGTCTTATACATGTTGCATTTACTCAAACCCTCCACTAGTGTTTTCTACTGTTATAACAACCTTGACTTGCAAAAAGAAGGAAAAACATTGAGTGAAGTAGCTCACATCACTTGATTTTCAAGGTGTGGTATCCGAAGCATAATCAACAAGTACAGATAAACATCATCTGTAATTGACAAACCCAAGACTGGAAGACCCAAAACACTGTCTAACAAGGATGAGCAATACTTGAAGATAATATCCTTAAGGAATAGAAAGAAGACAAGCGTTGAATTGACAACAGAACTGGCAGAAGGCAGAGGTGTTGTTGTCCATCAAATCAACAGTACGAAGGTCACTCTTGAAATCAGGACTTAAAGGATGTGTTGCAGTAAGAATATCTCTGTTAAGTAAGGGGAACAAGACTAAAAGGCTAAAATATGCACAAGAACACAGAAATTGGACTATGGAACAATGGTCAAAGATGCTTTGGACTGTTGATTGTCATATATCTCAATTTTTAAAATTTAAATCAACCTTTCAGCTCGTGAAATAGCTTGTACACATTCTTAAAATATATTCATGCCCACCGGTCAGTTCATAAACACTGAATATTGAATGGATGCAGCATATAACATTTTGCCTAATAACCTGAAACACAACTCAGAATCCATGCCAGTCAGTTACATTCCTCTTATGCTCTGTTTAACCTCCATATACATTCTCTAGTGTGTATAATGAATGTAGCACACAGCCTTATAAATATGTTATGCTCACTGAGATCCTCAAGCAGTTTAGCCTTGCCAAACCACTGAGACATTCCAACTTTGTGCGATTCTGTGCGCTTGTATTCTCAAAGAAACGTGAGCAGAGAGAACACAAGGTCTTTTGAAAGATGGGTCGTGGTGCTGAATATGAGGCACCTCACTAACATCCTTATCCGAGTGACGCATGTCACTTCTGCAGTGTCTACTTATAGATTTCCAATCCCCCTGCCCTGAAGCTTTCATTTCCACAAGCTCTGTTAGCAGCCAGCAGATAAGATTAAAAAGGTTCAATTTCTAGAGTTCTCCTTCGCATTTATCTCTTTTGAACTTGTTACAATGAAGGACATAGTCGATGATCAGACAGTGAAAAAGAAAGCTCTTTGAGTAAGGATTGTCTCAGCTGAAAAACACAGAAATTCTCCTTTAGATTTCAGCTAATGCATCTTTCAAGCATATGTTGCGTCAGGTTAGCATCCCTGCTAGTCTCTCTCCCTATCCCTCCGGCATGTCTGATGTGAGAATGAATCACTAGGAGCTCATTTGTGCCAGATGAATGGTCCTCGGAACATGATGGAGAGAAAAAGCAACCAGGTCACTTCCTGACCCCAGATGGGAATGTCTTTGGACTGTCAGGTGGATAGTTGGGGTATCAGAAGGTTAATGGCATGTGGAGTATTTATAAAGCATTAGTGTACCGGTAGATGCATTTAGCGCCATGTGTGTTATCTTAACGAATATATCCACTGATTAGAAACTGTGATTTCCTCCAGTGTCAAACAACCACTCTATAAAAAGACATATAACACAAACAAACTCAACACAAAATAAATAGCTTGAGCTACAAGGCGGTGAATTTACTATGTAACACTGCATCAGACTAGACAACATTTCTGGTTTACAGTCATTTGTGTTTTTCATGCCTTGAAAAAGACTTCTAGTCAAAATGCTTGTCATTGAATTTAAGTATCTTTTAGTATCTCTAAATTCAGCACTAGTGAGTGTCTGTATAAGAGCATAGTATCCAACTTCTAGATTCCCTTGCATCAAAAATGTTGACAAGCAGCAAATACACACTTAAATAATAACTTCAACTGCATACCTACTGCAGTAAAAATGAAAAGATATATGTGTTAAAAACCTTCCTGAGTTTTGACTGATGATGCTGTACCACTAATGAACCATACCTTTTTTCCTCAGAGAAATAATATTGCGACTTGTTCTAACAAGATGAGAGGCTGGTAATCACAAGATAATCGTACACCCTCCCCCGATTATAAGACTTGAGGTTCTCTGTTCTGTACGTTAATCAGCAGTCTATGTAAAGTCAAATCAGCTATTAAAATTTTAATAGGAACATGCAGATTTCCATCAGCCAGTCAATATCTCCAGCTACTTGTGGAGCCTATAAATAATTCATTACATTCTGGTAGGAGCCATTATAGAAGCTATATATTTGCATATTCATTCAGCCGTGTTAATAACTAGTGAACAATAATATGGTGAGCAAGGTTTGTCCTTAATACTGTGTTGTTAAATTCCTAATTTGAATACATTCTGAAGCCTTGAGTGCATTAAATGCTAAAGCAATTAACTGTGTGCCATCGATTGAGAATAAATATTCCAACCATTTAAAGTCTATTTAAAAAAAAAAAAAAACCATCCAGAAAGTATAATAGGTTTAGTAAACAACATTTGCAATGTATTGTTTTTGAAAAATTCCAAACATGCTGTGTACTTAAACAGTAACCGAATACCAAAACAAAAAAAAAAGAATTGTTCAACAAACCAATGGATAATTATCTCTTTACCACTTCATGTTTTTTTTTGTTCTTTTTTTTAACCAGAAGAATGTATTTGTTTCACTAAGGAATGCAAAAACAGTATGATACAGATAATATATCTCCTTAATCTAAAATCTGCAATTGTTCAGGATTTGTTCAATGTGTTTAATTTGTGGTCACTTTAAAGGTAGTGCTGACTTTGACTGTACCAAACTGCATGGCGGAGAATGCAAATGTTAAAAACTAAGAAGGCAAAGACAGAGAGAAGCCTATAGCCAATCAGGGCAGTCTTGACATTAAGAACTTGCATTTACTGTAGAAGCTTTTAATGCTGCACACTATACTGTATGCCCTGTAAACTGTACTGTGACAGTGTATTCTGTCAAAAAGAAACAAAGCTCCTGCATCTGCACGCTTCTTCAATGTACAATGTAAAAACAAAACAGATTACTGAATTTGTCCTCAAACACAGACTCTCTGCAAAAAAAGGCTTGAAGTGTATTAATAGCAATACAGCGGCTGAGCTGTGCCTGACCTCATGGTTAGAGCTGCCTGGGAACAAAAGAAAATATGGTCCCTGTAACGAGTTCCATTTTCCTATATCTAACTGAAGAGCTATGCAATCTGTAATTCAGTTTATTAATACCAGTGACGTGACAGTGCTATTTCTCTTCTGTATAACAATTGGAGAAAATGACTGTTTTATACCTTAATATACTCTAAAAGAATAAAATAACTAAAAACAATATTCATGAACTAGGTGTTGGGACTTATTTAACTTTTAAATCCATAACATGAAAGAATTAAAACTGACTCAATTATTCAACTGTATTTCTAAAAAAAAACACTTGAATCCACACTTATTGATGCTAATACTAAGTACAGTACTGTTTTTTTTGTTTGTTTTTTTTTGTTGTTATATATAACACTGAGACCCATCTGTTTTGTAATAATTTGGGGGTTCTGGTTTTGTGAGTCCTAAATTCTGTTTCTAGTCTGGCTTGGCTCTTTCGTTTTCCCCTTTGATAAAGCTGGTTAAGACTTTGACATCTACAGTAGTTAATTGCTTTTCTGGTCCCATTCTGGCAAAGAAATTCCTTTAATTTGGTTTGTCAGATGAGTAAATAAGAGTCATTAAATGTATGGAACAAAGACAGCTTTCACAAGAACAAAACTTCTGTTTTTATCTTTCCATGCTGGTGCTGGTAGCACATTTTGTTCTTGTTTATTTCTGTTCATTTTGTATTACTGGCTCTGATTGTAGCACAAGAGTGGCCCAGTTCTTTAAAAATAATGGTGAAAAAAAACTAAAAAGAGGAACCTAAGTCATACAAGGAAAAGCTAGACCAGATTTGTTTTCGAAACAGCCCTAGATACTAGTCAGATTCCCCAAATTCTCTTGGGGAGCAGTTGAGGGAGGTTTTGATGCAGAAAGCTGTACCTCAACCCTGGGGACACAGCTGTAACTAAATCTACATGTCTGTGGCAAAGTGGTTTGTAGTGTGCAGCTGTAGAGGTGATGCAATGCTCCAACAATAACACACAGACAGAGTTCACGGTGCAGACAGTTCTTTTATTTTTCTTTTTCCCAGTTTTGCACCGTTCAATAATAGCGCTGGCAGCTATACAGCAATGTGTAGTTTGCACGGTGAATTGGACTCCCGTGCTGGTGGTGATTACACAGTGATTAGTGACTTGGTGCAGTAGTTGTAATCCAGGTTTTAATGCTGGCTTGACAGCGACAGCTCCCAGGCGTTTAGCCGGATAATAATTACAAATAAACAGTTATAAACACAAACAAAATACAGCACTCACGGTTATCTTATCTCTTTACTCCTTTTACAGGTCCGCTCATAATCATAACAAAGGAACAGATCGCTCGGCCACACACCCTGATATACCTTCAGTCACGCCCCCATTGGTAGAGAGTGCAATCACGTTTCCTCCAATCCATGACTGACACATCGCCTACCGCAGTAAGGCGCTGACTTCTAGTATTGTGGTTTCGTCACCTTTTTGGATGGCCAACTTCCGACTAACCCTGATATGAACTGTCAAACCATCCAGTCCGGGGCACTGTTCCTGTTATACCGTGCCCTCACAGGTCAGGAGGGAGATTGTTGACTCGGATTCATTCGCTCTCTGTCACAATGTCTTATTCCATTCATTCAAATTTCACACAGAATTATTATTTACAATGTTCACTTCCTGCATAACTACAGGCTTAGTAAAGAAATCTCATAGGCTAAGTACAGTTAAAGTCTAACTGATTCTCATAAGGTAAGACTGGGAAATGGTACAATAAATGTATTACAGTACATCAGACTCCAAGAAAAGAAAAACTAAAATTTTATTAACAGATTGAATCTAAAATGATAACAGTCATGGAGCTGGGGAACCATTTCCTCCTGTCTACCTGACTGCAGCTGTTTCATAGATCACAGTGAAGCGAATAAAGCGCTAGTTGTTCAGTAGTATTTCTTAAAAATCATGATAATGATCACTAATCATTCATGAATAAAACATACTCTGAAATATGAGTCATGCTCTTCCTCCCTAGCAAACAGCAAAACGTATAGGGCCTGTCACAACCAAGCTCCAATAACTCATTTTCCCTCAGAATAATGATGTGGTCATGTGCAAGTTCAACAAGAATTCAGCAAACAGCAGAAATAAATCCTGCTGATCAAAACCAGTTGCTTTATGCAAATCCAGCTAAATAGACATGTGTAATGTCTAGTTATGTCTAATTACTGAAGCTGTTAAGAAATCGACATCACAGTACTATACAAGACATCTTACAAGTTGACCACCTCCCGTATTTGATAGATTCAATTCTCAGCTGACTGGGAGGATGAGGAGCTGGCTATTAATGCCAGGGCTTGGATTCTAAACATTCTGTGCAACAGGGTACAAACCACATAGTAAAAAACAGATTAAACCAGTACCAATGGGGTTAAAAAATACTGTTAGAATATTTTAAAGATGAACACGCCCTATTTCTCTCTTAGAATACTCTTGCTTCCACATCTAATGTACAGTAAGCTGCCTGTATAAAAGGTAAGGCACGAGCTAAGAAGTTTATTCCTACTGTATGTGCTAGACTCTCAAAGCTATTTACTCCAAATTGTCAGTAGCGCATTTGTTTCTGTAAGGAAAAATGAGGTCAAATGAAAATGTCTGATTTGTTTATTTCTGGTTTGTTAACTTTATAAGTTTTTTTTTAAAACTTTCTCAGAATAATGTGCTCATGACTAATTTCAGTAAAGAGCTTTGATAATGTACAGTAGCCCTGTATGCTCTTCTACGCAAATACCCATTTGTGTTTAAACTGGCAAATGAGGAGAACGCTGCTCTGCCTATCAAATAAGTTGAGTTGAGCTACATTGAGCAGAGCTGGCACACAACTATGTCTGAAAGCTGTTTCCCGCAGTATGTACAGTTTGGGGTCCCAACATAGAGCACATATTCTCCAACAGCTGTGCCAATTATACATTTAAATCCCTGCTGCCTTCAAAGATCTCCAACACTCTGGACAACTAAAAGCAGCCCAAGTGTTTATAAGTGCAGGAGTGGAACATATTGTACAGATTTATAGTAGACTGTGGGTCTCTTGGCTAGCGAGTAAAATCTGTTCTCTATTAGGAATCTCCTAGTTAAAGTTTGTTTTGTTTTGTATAGACTCTGCATTGCAGCTGTTGTTTTAGTAAGACAGCATAGTGTTGTTGGTTTTCTACACCAGATCTGAAATACGAAGAAAGGGCACAGACATGGATATTGTTTACAAGCTCAGAGAGAAATCCATTGTTGACAAATGACCCCAAATGTTCATTGATCTGAGAACTCCAGTTAAAGTCACTTAAAGTGAATATGTGAATGTCTTGCAGACATACTGCCCTGATGTATAGGACAGCCTTGTATACTGAACACAGGCTATTTCAACACAATGTAATTCACCCTACAGTACTGCAGTATAAAATCTGTATGTGCTGGGACTTTTGAATATTATTCTGTTTTTTCGTTAGAGTTTGGAGTCTTATGTGTACAAAAGAAGCCCAGTCTGATCTTTAGTAGAGATTAACAGTATTGTTTATTGAAGGAGGTAATAAATTATATGCAGTCATAAAAAAGACTTACAAGCTGTTTACATGCAAGTTGCACCATTTAATTGCACTATATTGACAATGTCTGCCTGTTTGCTTTTCTATGAGTACATTGAAATACATACATTGAATAACCTAAAGAGCTTCTACTGTAGGTGGTGCATGTACACACACACATACTTAGAAGATGATTTAATGGAAATTTGTGGTGTTCGGTAATGCTGTAATTATCTGAAGTGAGATAGTGCCCCTTGAGCAGGACTGCATTAAAAAATAATAATATTAATAATAATAATAATAATTTTTAAATAAATGTATAATTGGATCTACTGGAACCCCAAAGCATCCCAAACCCAGTGGGTTGGCGGACTGGAGGACCTCCTCGGTGGCCTCGAAGAACAAGATTGGTGTCTTATGTACAGGGAGTTCGGGCGCAAGGTGGTATGCTGCCCCCTCCAAGAGGAAGAGGAGGAGCTGCCTGCCCAAAGGCTGGAGAAGACCAAACTGCCTGCCCCAAAACATAAGGGAAGGCGAGGAAAGGAGTCGGTGCCATCTCCAGCGCCAGAGAGGGTGGTGCTGCCTACCCGACTGCCAGAGAGGGTGGTGCTGTCTGCCCGAGTGCCAGAGAGGGTGGTGCTATCTGCCCGAGTGCCATTGAGGGAGGTGCTGTATAAATCGATTAAAAAGGTAATGCAGAGGCTGCACTGCTTTGACTTACTTGAACTGGTGATGCTCCCTGGAGCTGCGGATTTTGGAAGAGAACCTCTCTGCCAGCTTATCCAGGCTCCTGGAATATTCCATCTGAATCTCTGCTTTCCTGCGGAAGAACTCCTGTAAGTCCTGCAGGAGCTGGATTCGAGACTCCGACTGCTGCTCCAGGCATTTGAACTGCTCCACTAACTGTGCACGGATCTCTGCAAGTGAGGAGGACAAAAATGAGGCCATTAGGTGCTTTGCTGTTTCCTTTTCCAATAGTGTTTTTATATAGTATATATCTGTCATTCATATTAAAGAGGACCCATTAAATTACTTAAAGATGACATCAGCAGTGTTGTCTGTCAAGAACTAAACTACATTAGACTGTGTCCATGCCTGTGGAAAGATTTATGTCTGTGTCTTAGCTGTGACTATTCCAAGAACACATAGCTGTATGAATTTGCAAAAGGAAATTCATTCTGCAGTTTATTTTCATATTCACCACACAAGATTTGTGCAATTAGTTGAGAAAACATCATTGTGATATACATTCCTCAGCTGAAAATCACGTGCAGGGATGAGGAGAGTACAGCATTATATTTCTGAATGTTCCCCTCCATATACAGCTGACACTTGATTATCCAAACCTCGATTATCTGGAACTCTCCTTCATGTCTCTAAATACAGTCTCAGTTACTCAAAGCACCTGATTATCACATTAAAATGCGTGCTGCCAGAGGTTGGAAAATGGAGTGATTTCTGTATACGAGAATGATATTCTTGACATTGTGACAAAGTGGGGGGAAGTTTTGTCACATACTTCCTGTCGAACCACGGTCTTCTAGTGTAAATAATTGATTCCTTTGACAACGCAAGTTTGGTTGAACGAGACGGTGCTCGTATGTTTATTATTAGTCTTTGTTTCAGCAGGTTGTTCAAACACTGACATACATATGACTTTTTCAAACAAAATAAATTCAAACAAAACAAATGCCTACCTCCTTCATGGAGGTCTACCTAAACTTGTTAGAGGCTAAACTGAGTTCTCGGACGGCTAAGACGTTTACCGAGTCATAAACCTAGTGTAATTGTTTCTACAAGAGAATCACAATCGAAAACAATACTTTCCTCAGCAGCACGCCAGATCTGTGTGCAGGACTGAGCCTTGTCAAAAAAAGCCCTGCCTTGTTGCTTCAGCCCAGTTTAAATACCTGTGCTAATTGCCAACAGGTGCCTAATCAAATCTGGCACTTGTTCAATTAGAACCTGTCTTTCAACCTGGGAAGTGTAGTTCAGTAGGCCACGGACACTGAACTACATTTCTCTTAGAATCCAGGGTTAAATTGTACAAATCGGGGCCGAATGTATATCCCATCCATTACCTTGCCCCGTACTTTGTTACAACATTTTCAGCAAGTCTGTCTTTCTTGGCTTTAAACCCCTTTGTTACATCATTAAAACCATAACTTGTGGTAGAAAATTCTCAAACAACATAATTATTCCACACAGTTTATTTATTTTTAGTTTTTCTGCAGAAAGACAAGCTTAAAATATTTCATATCATCCTGATTAAAATATATATATATATAGTTCAGTATATTTTAAATGTGCAAAATGGATCATATTATCAAATTACATTATAAAACCTTTATCAAGAACATCTACTGTAGTGCTTTGGGAGAGATTCATAGTCTGTGACATCGATGTACAAAGCCAGAAGAAACTCCTGAGTATAAAATCTGTCAAACCTCTTGATCCATTAGGTAGCTGAGTAATATAATTTTATAATATATGGTAAACGAACACCTAGCATACTTCTTGAGATCGAAGAAAAAACAAGATTACAATACTCTGAAGTTAATGGAAGATAACTTTATCAAATGCAGTACCACTACTGTATTACAACGGAATTGCCATTGGTATGCTTGTCACTGCAATTCTAATACATTTCCATAATGTTATTTAGGGTGTGTTTATGATATTACCAGAGTAGCTGAAGCATTTTAAAAACATAAATGGTAGCAAACCTTATGTTAATACATATTTTTTTATAGTATGGCAACAGCATAGCATGAAAACCAAATAAACATTTTTCTTTAGCAAACTGTCAGTTTAAATATGTTATTTTTAGAAAGCTGTGCAGTCCTTTTAGTTGAAAACTTATAATATAAAGAAAATTAGATACTAAATATTATAATTGAAAGCAATGCTTATGAATTAGGAACATTAGAATCTATACTGCCTCTGAAATTAATTATCAGATGGTAGTGGTTCATAACATTGCAATATCATTGGCATGGCAGAAAATGGTACTGCAGTAATGTGTCATACTCCGAAATACAGAATATTACAGTTCCAATATTGTAGCATTGAACAGCCTTTGAACATATTTTGGTGAACAAGTTTTGGACCATTCTCCAAAATAAATGGACATTTCTGTAAAAATATGTCCTGCTTTTTTTTTTTCTTGGAGTACATTTGGGGCACGTAAATGTTGAGCTACTGCAAAGTACAAAGTTAAAATACTATAGGCTACAGCAAGAAAGCAAATACAAATACTCAAGCCTCAGATGAAACCTGCTGTTCTCGTTTCAATCAAAATGTACAGGAAACAATCTATCCAAACCTCAGAAAATAAAACAAATACTTAAGGAGGATGTTATTTCAAGTATATGGTGCCAGAAAGAAAATCTTCACTGTAAATTAAACTGAACTGTTTCGGAACTTGATGGAATTGCACATACCCATTGCAAAAAAAAAAAATAATAATAATGTAAATTCTATGTTGCTGGGTTTTGTTTTCATGGGCATGAGGGAGGAATAAACTGAGCCCAAAATAATGACCCCCGAAGAGGAAACCGTCCATTTTAGTTTAAAAAACAACACAACCACTTTCTTTGAAACTAAATACAATTTTTCATAATGTGCCGCCCAGTCTGATGCCCTGGCACCAAGTAGTAATCTCTGGGTAACCACTGTGTCCAAACCCTTCCTTTACAGCGGGCCATCATTCCAGTCACTGTATCTGTGGTATACTGCTATAGATACCTCATCTAACAAGACCCAAGTGTCCATACTGCCTGGCTAAAAATAGACCCTGTTACCCATCACTGAAACCACTCTTTGGGTTTCGCAATGCTAATTTAAAAGTAGTCTTTTTTAGAATAATCCAATGTGCTACAATTATACAACTGGGGAAATTCTCCAATAACAAACCTTGACAATGACTGTTAATCAGTGCGTAGTCCTATACGTATGCAAATTGTGCAGTTACCTGAAGCACCAAAGGGCACTTTAAATTATACCAATCAAAGACATTACAAGGAACAGGCTAACACATAGCAGTTTTATAAAACAAGTTGAATTGAAACAAATATAACCAGATGCTCAAAAAAAGTTGTTCAAATCATATTGCATTTAAAAACTGCTTATTAACTGGCCTTTGGGCAGCCATAATAACAGCAATTCCAATGCCAAAATACTGTAAATCTTGTAAGCATATAATAATTAGTACAATATGATTTTCTAGTGAAACTTACTCGGTACCCCTTACCAGCATCAGCCTTTTTACTCCACACTTACCATACTTGCCATTTTTAAGGTGAGGCATCTTCAAGCAGATGACACCAACAACTGTTTTTTTTGGTGGGTTTTGTTGTTGCTACAAAGTGCCTTCTGCTGCTGCAGCCAACTTCAGCTACTAAAGCTGCTGCAGCTCCAAGGAGCTCGGCTCAGTCTGAGCTTCTGCCAGCTTGGCTGGTTTATGAAACAAGACACTCTTTCTGTTCGCAAAGCCGGGAGGGAGGCAGTTCCAGCACTGCACTATGGAGTAGATTGTCTCAGACCTTCTGCAAGTGCAATGTACTGTACTTTACCGCATGAGTCTAAAGTCACTCTCATTCCTTATTTACTAAAAATATTCCACTATTTTTGTAGCAGTGGATTACAGTACATAGAGATGTGGATTGCTGGTTTATACCTATTTTACAAACGGATAAACCTTTTCACAAAGCATTTAACTACAACACTTTTCTGAATTACCTATATTCAAAACAACCAAAAATTGTGTGAATTATAGCTGTGCGATTTCTCACCCCATTTAACTGTTGTGAAAGAACTCCACTCAGCAGACACGACTGTACTTAAAACACTATGATTCTGGCTAGTAACCCTGTATAAATTAAGCAAAATATCAACAATTACAGGCTGCATACTGTCCTCCTGAAAATATCTGGCACTTTTTAAAATTAAAATAATGCTACGAGAATTGAACATACTGTTAAGGCTGATACACTATCAACTGCAGTGTTGATTATCGGCAGTCATGGCGTGTGGAAGGCCCTGAGGCTCTCCGGAAGCTCTGCTTAGTCTCCAGTGGATTCAGCATGCTACACACTTCACACTCCCAGCTGCAGTAAGAGCACTTGTTTCCTGTGCATTATCTTAATTACCTTCGATAGTTACCTTCACTAACTAGTCCTAGACCAACTGACTTTTTGTAAGTATGATATCATTTTCAATAACAGGACCTGTTTATTTCCCCACTATTTTTTAAATGTGCTAACCTGTTTAGCATACATTCATCAATTGCATTATGTGAATTGTCTGTTGTGTAGAAAAAGCATCCTTCAGCAACGAGAAGGAGCATCAGTAACGACAATAGCAGGAAATATAAGATACACAGCCTCTGACCCTTAGCCGCGCTGCAGCTGTTGCGTGTTACTTAGATATAATTTACTGTGCATGAACTGTGCACTTGAGGAACAAAAGAAGACAGCATTTGGAAAAGCCCTAGTTTGCAGGAACTAATCCAGGATTGTGGATGGGTAGCAATGTGGAGTAGTGGTTAGGGCTCTGGACTCTTGACCGGAGGGTTGTGGGTTCAATCCCCAGTGGGGGACGCTGCTGTTGTACCCTTGAGCAAGGTACTTTACCTAGATTGCTCCAGTAAAAACCCAACTGTATAAATGGGTAATTGTATGTAAAATAATGTGATATCTTGTAACAATTGTAAGTCGCCCTGGATAAGGGCGTCTGCTAAGAAATAAATAATAATAATAATAAATAATAATTGTAAATGCAGTTCACAAAAGTAAAAACTGTGGGTAATAAAATTTTAAATCTTTTCTTTGTGACTTCCTGAGTTTTCTATGAAAATGATGTTACAGCCCAGACAGATTTTATTTTCTGCACATATGTGGTATAGCATTACTGATGTTTAAGCAATTGAGATGGTAGCCATGTTTTGATTTAATTTATGATCAATATTTACTGGAAGTCACCTGGTTCAGTCAGTGGTTTTTTTTTTTTTTTTTGGTCTGTATAGTGGTTTTTAAGTGCTTCCTGCTCTCTATTGCCATACAAAGCAAAGTGATAGGCTTTATTTTACAATGAAGATGGTCTGGGTTTTCCTTTATTTTAGAAAGTGCATTATTGAAAACGGCCTTGTTTATTCTGAAAATGCTCCAGGAAAATGAGTTCCATTGATTTTAGTTCAGCTATAATATAATTCAGGGAGAGCAGTGAGACTTAAATCAGTTGATGAATCTAAGTACCACAGTACAGACAGGACTGCACAACAGAGACTAACATGCACAGTTATATATTTCATTTTCATAACCTTGGTTCTCAAATTCGAATTATCTCAGTGGAGGTATTCAGTGTCTATAAAATGATACCAGACATCCACCAGATGGCTGATAAAACATGTATCAAAACTCCTAACCCCCTCATCATTAAAAAAATAAAAATCAATACAAAATAAAGCTCCATCTCTCTTCAAATAAGAGCAAATGGGAGGCAATCAATTAAAGCAGTTATGACACAAATAATGGTGCACACACTACAGATTTAGTTTTGCATCAACCTGCATCATATTTTTCCCATTAAAATGCTATTTGAAGCATGCACAGGCATTTGTGAAGTACAAAATGGAAAACAATTACACAGTAATCCATCAATAACAACAAAAAGAGTTAGCAAACATTTTGATATGTCCCTGTATGGCACCAATACATGTAAATAGCAAACCTTATGCAAAGAGATGGCAGTGCAACCAACATGATGAATCGTTTTATTACTATTTGTGCAAAATGATTGACAGTAGCTTGTATGTAAATTAAACGCAGGGCCTTCTATGTGTGTCTTAAACTATATCACCGGCATGGAAAGGTATTCATGTTTTACGCAATGACTTAATGTAGTCGTGAAACCAAAAAGCAAACCTCAGGTTTTTCTACCTCATCTTAAACCAAAGACACACCATCTGTCAAGTCACCTTAATGATGGCAGCCAGTCTAAGATCCCTCTACTTCCACAGTAACAGTGAAGAACCATAGTGTTTTAGCAACCATTACATTCTCTGAACCTGTCATCTGACAATGTAGAGCTGGGAAAAGTACCTCTACCAACAGGCCATTTGCAAAGTCACTGTGCCCTTAGCAAAAACATTCCAATCAACAAGCTGGATATGAATATTTACATGTTATGAAAGTGCTTTTGAATCACATCAGTACCAACATCAGTGTAAGGGTTTTGCATATCAGCAGTTTAGGAGATTATATAATCAAATCTAAGCCAGAGGCAATAGAAGTTTTAAAAAATTAATTAAGTTCTGCATTATGTGACAAGTGCTTGAGACCTTGCACAAGTAAAATTAAATGGAATTTAAACAGTCTAAACTGCCTGCAACACAAAACCTTCGTCCAGTTGCTATTTCTAAAATAATGGACCGCATAAGAATAGCAATATAATATGGTTCAGTAATTGTCTGAAAGCACAAAATCAGACCACAATTTTCTCAAGGTTGAACTGATGGTTGGAAAACCAAACCTATACTTCAAATGTATAAAAGACAGATGGGTCATTATGGCTGCCTTTCAACGTTCTGCACTCAGTAATGGACATTTGTTGACATTTCATTAGAAACTTAATAAACTAAATTAGTGGCAATGCTTATCGCCAACATATACCAATCTACCATTTCCCAGTCTAAAGGGTTATGTGGAGAGAAGTGAAAGGTCCCTGGCTATCCTACAGCAGAATAGAGTAAACACAATCACAATGTGGTCTCTGGCTGTTTTAAACGTGGGTCATTCCTCAGTTAGGCCTGCATGATCCCATCATTCTTACTAACATTTTAAATAAACAACAATGTTGAGTAAAAATACCAAAATGATTCACATCTAGGCATTACCTCTAACTGGAAACATCAGAAAAGGGTTAGAAGTCACTTGCAGTTTTCACAGCTATTTCACTGAACATTATCAGAACAGTACATTATATTATAATTGCCATATCTAAACTTTTGATATGAGGAACTATCATAAAAAAGATACAACTTGACAGCCAGAAGCCATTTCTAACTTGTGAAGTACAGTCAGCACCGTCTGATCGGGATACTGATAATCGGGGTTTCTGCTTAAATGGGATAGAACTCTGAGAGATGGTTCTTTCCAATGCTATTTACATCGTTTATGGGACATCACTTTGTTTAATTGGGATACAGCATTTTCAAGTGATGAATGGAGATGGCTTTTCAGAGCAAGAAAGTTTTGAGTGACACATGGCAGTCCTACGCTATAATTTAATAATGTCCAGGCAAGAAATGGTTCATGCTGAACAGTCTATATTATTTGTATTGAATAAAACTGTAAAGGACATTATAAACTACTTTAACGCTTATAGGCAATCCAACTTGTTTTTTTGTTGTACCATTATCCCTTTTTGTGGTGCTGTCTGTCTCTTAGAAACATCTTGTGACTCAATAACTGTCCTAGCTTGTGAGCTCCCAATTTGAAAAAATGGAAATCAAACAGCTCCTAAATAGGGTATAATATAAAAAAGTATATTATTTGAAAAGTAAAAAAAAATAGGTGGCAATGTAAAGCTTATGTAAAGTCTTCTCTTGTGGAAATTACTTTCATCCATCCCCAGGGCTACCCTAACTGGTCAAGGTGTTTCCCTGTTCGCTTGTTTAGTGCTGCACTTTCCTTCCTTGTGGAGTTAATCCAATGCTCAAGTACATTATCGTATTCCAATGCTTCGCTGTTTCGGAAAAATAGGATCACTTCCCCATTTCACTGACATGCCAACCAACAGTCATCCAGCTCACATTTGCAATGAAGTCTGGGATACTAAATGATACACACTGCTGTTCAATTTTAAATGCCATTTTAAAGTAAAGATTGAATCACGGATTTTAGAACACACACATACGCCTTTCTTATAGCACTGCTGGATTGGTTAATCTTGTTTTCTTTTTGGGGTTCTTACTGTTTAGTGGTTAAAAGCACTGATATTCTACAAAAGAAAAGAAAGTACTTCGCCTTCAGGCTTGTGTCCAAGTTGCTGAAGCTACCTTTGAAGAATGTTAACTTCCTGAAAAGTTATTCTTTTTGATGTGGTAAAACTACTAAAGAGTGGAATGTGTTGCCAAGGGATTGACATTATTGAAGGACTTCAAGATTCATAGAAATGACAATTGTAGTGTATCCTTCAGAGACAAACCTAAGCTTATGTTCTGTGCTAATTGTACTTAGTAATTTCAATAGATGTTTTCTGTAGATGGGCTATGCATGACTTAATTACTGTAGGTTACAGGAGGTTTACATATACTGCATATAAATCATTACTGTATTCATTGTTTATTTTCTTACTTTCTGAGATTTTAAACAAATATGCTGTATTTCCATGATCTAATTGACAAAGAATGTGATAACATTATTAAGAACAAATGTTTCGACAGATGGAAAAATACCTGAGGAGATACAACTGAAAATCAAAACCTACGGAAATAATAGGAAGTGTCCAAGGTGGTCAACTAAGAGGTAGAGTGGATAGCAAGATCAAACAGAGAATTATATACGCCCAATATAGATGCACTGAAATGCCTTGCACAATTAATAGGACCATCTGTGGCCATGTGATGTGCTGTATGGACACAGAAGTAGATATATGTATGGATGTGGGTATTTATGTTAGACAGTTCCTGATTTGATGATTTACAGTGACGGTAAGAAGGCAGAGGAAACCGAACAGGAAATGTATTCTTTAAGACCAAATGAGGTCTGCTTTTTCAAATAAACCTTCAATCAAGCCACACTAAATTGTCTTGAATCTTCTTTCCGGGCCCAAGAAGGAGGTAACTGACCCCTTTAATCCAAAAAATCTCTATCAAATAACACATTGCATAGCTGACATATTGTAGTTTATTTATGGTAGCCACATTGCCTAAAACTGAAAGCTGGTAGTTTTAATACCAAAAAGAGAAAAGACTTGGAGCAGGATGCCAAATGTAACTTACAAAGCCTTTAGTCTGCAAGTACAGCGTATAAGACATTAGATGAGGGTAAAGAATCTTTGCTAAACTGGCACCCTTGATCACTAACTATGCAAAGACCAGGAGGCTTTTTAACTTTCTTGATATTTAATTTCTTACCTATTTAATATCATGTGTGTCTGCATGATTCTCTATTGCTGTTTTTCCAACAGAAATTGCTTCTGCAAAGATTCAACAAAATTGGGTTTGTGTCTCTCAGTATGAATCATAAGTATAATAATTATACACACCTATTATAGTAGATCATTTCAGAAGAAGTTCAGGATGAAAAGAGGAAAAACATGGTTAAAAGAGAAAGTTTCTCTAGAAGTACTGATCACAAATGTCTCCTGGAAAAGGTCAAACAACTTTCAGTAACTGCATTAGTTATTTCTTCTTTTTAGCACATCCTTCAGGATAAAACCTGGCAGGTAAAACTAATTCACTATGTCTCCTCATTAAATGCAGACAAAAATTGACAAATTAAATTTAATGAGCAAAAATGTCATGTGTCCTACCAATCTCTAACAATAAAAAGGGATTTATAGGGTCACTTAACCAATTAGAACTGAATTATCTAACTTGAAGACTTCAGCGATGTTCTGTGCAAGTATAAATTATTGCCATCAGCATTTCTTTGGCTTATGCTGCATTTCATCCTCCTCCCCTCATAAGAAAATTGATTTGTGAGATACGACCGAAAGAGAGAGAGAGCACCACATACAAAGCTCACAATCACAAAACATTATTAATCTGTATTTGATCATGCAAACAACTTCACCAAATCAGGTAAGGTAGGAAGCAAATACAATTTTTACAATAGAAAAATATTGAGCAAGGTATTCAAAAGAGATCAGAATTTCCCCACAAACCTTTTCACAGACTTGCAAATACATGCAAGGTATTCGCAATGGTATGGCCCACAGCATTTTAAATTAATTAGAATTTTTTAAACATGTTTTCTGCTAGAGGAGAGGTCTCCTAAAGGCATGTTGGTAGGGCGGGTTGCCTTTGAAAAATCACAGTGGGTTGTCTACTGTATAGTGGTATAGGAAGATTAAGGCCTGAACCATTGCTATTGCCCACACACATTACATTATAATCAATCATGCAGTTATTAATATAAAACAGTGGGTAATACTTAGAATATTATGGTTACAATATGAAACCTAATGGAATTGCAGAATATCTGAAAGCTCTCTGTTGAACTAGAAAATTCAATAGAAAACAAAGCTATTCTGATAACTATGTTAAACACGGTAGATACAGTAAATGCATCTTCCTTCAGACCCTTGTTCATACACTTTTAGGTATCAAGCACTATAGAATTCAAGAGGGGCTGGCAATTATTACATATTGCCTGTCCAAAAGGATTGATTTTCCAATATAATCACTGCTTCTTCTGAATGTTATATGAGCCTAATGACCCAAGGGAACCTAATGTAGACTACAGGCATGCAAGACATTCCTTTTAGAACGATAAAGGTCAATAAACCCTGGCCATATTACAAACATTTAAAACTTTGGCATTTTGCTTAGGTTTGGTGCAAGTACCATTGTTGCTGAGTAACAAACACATTACTAAACAGAAATCGTTTGACGCTAATGCGTCTCATCAATCAATTTGTCTAGCACTGCGCATAAATGCTGTCCTGTTCATAATATACTTTGTCATATTGTAAAACCAGCTAGAGAGGATAATCAAAGGTTCTACATTTAAATACAGGATCTGATATACAGATACAGCAATGGACGCCTTTCTCCATGTCACACACACACACACACACACACACTGGCACACGTGACTGACACACACACTCAATCTTTATACTGTATTATATGAGGAAATGCTGGTTTGATATTTCACACTGTGTTCCATTCTTAATAAAACACCTGCTATGAGCCTATTGAACCAATGCTGCTTCACCATTTTTTTCCATGACAAAATGTAACTAGATTCCATATTTCAAAAGGGGCACCATTTTTTCCCCTTGGACAGGAGAGAAAGAATATAACAATGATCTGCCCCATTCCTGTGTATTTCTGTATGGAAATTTAGGTAAAGTGTTGGAGAAACGTATTATCTTCTAATGGTGGCTGCTCCCATAACCAGTTTTTTAAAAAATGGATGGATTCCTTTTGCTATGTAAAACACATTTTATTTGCTAAACATGTTATTTTGGAGAGCATTATATAAATCTAAATGATCAATTAGATTATCAATTTCCTTGTAAAAAGGCATACCCGGGGCTTTCCACTTAAGAAAGGATAATTACATTTACTGGCGGGAGAGCACTGCAATCCTACTGAAAGTACATGGGGTTCTCTTTGCAAAGACTCCCATTCCAGTTACAAGTGACATGTTAAATGATTATACATATGGGTATTAAACAAGTTTAAGACAGGACTTCCTTTTCTATGCACATTCTGTACTAGTATTTGCTGAACTGCCTGAAACACTTCTGAATGGCTCTTTAAGTCTGAGATAATGGGGCCTGGTTTGTGAGGAAAGCAGAAATACTTCTTTATTTATAGCACTAGCAGAGACACTGGGTTATAGTCAGAAAACCAAAACACAGCCTTAAAATAAACCCAACTGAACACAGTCTTCCACTGTATCTAGACAAAAAATCTATTTTGCTCCACGTTCCTGTCTTTTAATAGACGTTACCAGATCATACCCTCTCCAAACACCACCTTAAACAGTACAGTACAAACTGCATGCCATTAGACCTTGCTGAAATGCTTGATTCAATTTAACATTTTGGTCCTATTGTTTTTAACAATTTCTCAAATCTAAGTAGACTTAAAAATGTGAGAGAGATTGTACCACAAACCAACAGGCAATCTTAGCCCTGAACAAATGTACCTTGATATTGATAATGGACAATGCTGGCACAGTCATTCCTAAGATATGTATCACTTAATATTACTGCATCATACATTTTTATCACCACTCATCCCCAATTAATAACAAAATCCAATTAATGGCAATCACAGGAGCAAATCCAGTGTATTTCTAATTGAAGGCTTGCTTAATATGTTTTTACCTACTAGTTTTGTAATGTATCTGTTTGGGCAAAGCTCACCTATTGCTGTAATTAAATTGGAGATTCAATGAAAAGACAGACAGTCTGCTTCATGCAAGTACAATACAAGGAGTTTGAATTAACAAACATGAAAACTGGAAAGCCATCTGTTAATCCACCAAAAAGCTATAGGGTCTGCTGTCTGCCAGCTTGTCAATGAGATTCACAGGAGCACTCAAGCACATACACATGAAAGCACTTTCCAAATGCAAGAGCTTTTTTTATAGTTTTGTGGAGAGCTATTGTACTCAACAGGTTTTTAAGGAACATCTGAGATCTGCCAATACAGAACTACTGAAGACTTGACAGGGTTGCTGTTTCAGTAGGCACTCGAGCACAGTTTGAAATGCTATTCCACAATAACGAATGAACAGACTTGTCCATCTGCCACCTAGCAGATCTCACATTAACTGTATATCGATATACAGACTTCCAGTTAAGCTTCCAGTTAAATACAAAGATTATTAATGGGATTGGCATTATAATGACAAGCTCTACATCCTTTGTATAGTATTTGATCAATTCAAAAAATGGTGCCCTGATTCCCCTAATTTCAGCCACTATTATGGTTTCACCCAAGCAGAGGTCACCATTGAACCCAGTTGTTCTGGGCAGAACAACTGTTATTACTGTAAGCTCAATCATTCTTAACATTACTGTGTCTATGAAGATAATATGTGGCTGTCCAGTAACTGAAAATCTAAATATTACTTTCTGTGAAAGAGAAACAAGTGGTGCAGACAATCACAAATATGACTGTGTTTTTCACTGTTTGTGGTCAATAAAAGTGTTAGGTAACACATTGAAAAAGCAATACATGAACATCCGCTGGCTTGGTGCAGCTAGTATTACAGGAACTCCATTTATGTGTAAGACAGACAGCAAGCGCAGCAGAAAAGGCTGTAAATGTGTACCCTCAAATAGGCATCGAACTAACAGACACCAGACAATAGACTTACCCATGTACAAAAATATACACAAAAATATAGAAAGACCTGTCATACAATAGAGGCTTTAGGACTACAACTGGCACCATTCTTCAACATGACCATTCCCAAATGCCTCAATTCATATTTACACAAAAGTGTGCAAGAATGTTAGCCTGTCTCATCTTGTAGAAAATCGGTGCATATTTTCTCTCTACTATTTTTAAGGTACTCCACTATTTACCACACATTTGCTTTCAGTTGTGCTTTCACCCACTTTTGCTCATTTATAACAATGCATTTGCAAAGTACACAGAAAGAGGCCTTCGAATACACACAGGAAAAAAGTCTTCAGTAACCATGTAGGACAACACAGGCCTGGGCAAACCAGAACAATAGTGAGGCTTCTCACCCAGCGATAGCTGAGCAGGCCTGTGTATGACAGTACAATCAACTAGGCTTCACAAAACAAGGTCCTTCATAATCTATCAGTACCATTAACCTGGCCACAGCAGTGTGTCAGTATTGCTTTGTATTAGACACCACCGCCTGGTTACCACTCAAAATTGAATAGCAACACAATCTCCAGCACACCAATATCACAGTAACATTTTAAGAGGCCATAACCTTCAGTAATTAACTTTCTACTGAAGCAGCTACGAATACATAAAGGGACCAGTGGTACCAGTGGTACCAGTGCTCGAATTCACATTTACAGTAATTTCTTACATGCATACATAGAAAAAAAAATATTAGCAGTCCTGAAGAACAACAAATTACCATCTTACTTATTATCATAATTATATGGTAAATGTATATGTATTCTAGTGATATTGATTTTTGTTTTTAATAAAAGCTCTTATTTACTAACAGCAATAAATGCATGTTCCTTGTGACTACAGTAGGAAATGTTTTTCACGGATTTCCCCTTCGCTATGCAGAACAACTTTAAAAGTGGTTCAAAACAAAAAAAGAAAAACAAAATCCTGTACTTGCAGCCCTGTCATTAATTATTCAGCTAGCCCACTTGCCAAGAATGACTCAGGAACTGGGAAACAGATAGCTTTCATACAATCATCATAATAATAGGCCAGCATGTGCTAACAAAACTTTTACCAGATGGTAGAATACTGGAATGCACCTTAACATCTGAGTCCTGTCTAGCCACATCAGTAAGGGAGGCCCACTTATCTTAACCTTGATTGGTTTGAGGTGTAACATATGTTGTGGGGCCCTTCCTATTGCATTGCTCCCTTGTAAACTGGACAGAGGTAATTGAACCACCACAGAGTTAATTACAGACACACGCTATGGAGGTTATTTTAAAACTGTTGTTAATGTCACTCTGAAGGCTTCAAAGCTAATACAGACAATTGCATCAGCAGGTAGAAGCAAAATAACTAACAGTAGCTTACAGTACACCACTGTGAACCTCAAATATAAATGCAACATAATGCAAAATTTGACTTTCTGAATCAGCTGTATACTGTATATTGCACCCCCGGTCTGGCTTTGGGATGCAATACACACACACACACACACACACACACACACACACACACACACCGTAAATACAGAAATATAAATTCCCCAAAAAAAGGTTATTTAACTGAAAGCATGAATGAAAATGTTTGAACCTTGAAAGCTATTTGCAAAGTGTCAGTGTGTCCTCCTGTCACGCTTGATTACAGCATCAGTATGCTTTTGTGGTATTCCCTAGCATTAATTCAGTCTTCAAAGCTGGCTCTTGGATTTTTACAAATAACTCTAACAGCTGCCAGATGGAATAATAACCAAGGTTAATCTAGGGATTTCTGTAGTTATATGTCACTGTTTACACCATTAAGGCCAATTTGTAAACTATCTGACCCACATTTATGCCCCATATTACCAGTTAAATGTAATGGAAAGAGGCAAAAAAACTAAACAAAATACCATTGATATTCCATTGTAAAACCTTTAAACTAAGACAATTAGCAAGCCACAGCATTTTCTTTAAAAGCTCAAGTATTGAGTCATGGTACTGCAATATATTGCTTAGTACCATTGAACTGAGCGCATGGGCTCCTAAACCACTGCTCTAACCTTGAATTTTTGTTTTTGTTCTGGATCTGGAAGTGCAAAGCTTCCTTATAGAACATATTGTTATTTTCTAAATGTTGGTAAACAGATCTAATTTATAGGTTTTCTGGTAAAAGATAATGGAAACTAAACAGCCTCTTCCATTGGTTAGCCTGCAGAGGATGACATCATTCCTGTGTAGTTTGCCAACAGTATCAAAAAATGCAGCTGTTTTTTTTGTTTGACTTTTCTTTTTTGTTGCTTTAGCAATTATCTGTGTTATTTATTTATCTGTATTAGAATCAGGAAAGAGATTAACCCTCTTTTTAAAAGGCCTGAGGGAAGACTTTAGTATAAAAACATACAAGCACATGTCTATCACTGTCACAGTCCAGTTTGTGAAATACCTTAAGTAACTTATCTTTTTCTATGAGAATTCAGGTTTGTTCTTGTAACTGGCTTAATTAACTGGTCAACTTAGAACTGAAGTTTCATGTGTCAAAGTATCAAACCAGTATACATGGTACCAAGTCTGAGCAAGAACCAGTTGTTCATCTGGTAATTTATGAAATTGTGTTTGGATATGTATTGAATTTACACTGTTGAATGTACCCATGTAAAGCATGACCCATAAGCATGGCCTAACAGGCTTAACGTTGGTTGGCACACTTTGTATTCACTCCCCCTAATGAGTACAATCTTATGAACCCGTGTGGTCTCTTTCTGCAGAAAAGGATGCTGAATTTAGATAATTATACTGCAGTAAGATTAAATGGAAAATTACAAGTACTGGCACTTCAAATGATAAACCTTCACAACAATCTTGAAATACTTTGAACTCTTTGCTTCTCTGCTGTACTTGACTTTAATGCCTTGGGCCTATATGAGCTGGACAGACAATCCTCAGAACACTAAAACTCATTTAACTGGTTACTGAAATGGGAATAAATAATATACTGGATATCTGATACTTTTGCGTCACAATACCAATGACCACAAGGCTGCTACCTGTATTTCACTTAGGGACAAAAAATAACAAAACCTTTTTAACCTCTTTAATGTGGATGTTAAGCTATAATTGCAGCTTGGGAGAATAATCAAGTAGAGCTCTTCCCATTTCTTCCAACTCTTCAACTCAACCCCTCCCTGAGTTCAGAACCATCTTGCATCTCGTCTGCCATGGGAACTTGCTATAGACATGCTACTTGGTTTTTACTTTATACTGTTAAGCAGGGTGTGTCCTTAACATTTCAATCTGGTCATTTTAACAATCCTTTATTGTTCTTGGTGGTGGTGGTGGTTATTGTTTTTTAAAGGGACCTTTTACTGTTAATTTCAAGAACTATACCTTTACGATATCGATTTTCTAAAGGTTGCTTAACAAAGGCAGTTCTACCTGTCGAAAATAAAATGTTAATACGTTGTGCAGTTAGCTTCTTCAGTTTGGATTGATGTCTTTGACATGAATCTGAATCATACTCTTTAAAACTGCTATGTACTATCTGAAATCCAGTGGTGTATATTGCTAATGTTAATTGATGCAGGTGCAAGTAAAATTGAATTGTTTGATTATGTGTCACTGCTTCCACCAATTTTTATATTGAGCTTTTCATAGTGAAATACATTTAAATAATTACATAAATTCATTTACCCAGATACATTTTCAAATGTACCTCTGCAACCTTATTTCTTGATCATTTTAATAAATGTATGGTACTCTAGTTCTGTCATTTTAATGGGCTTCAGTGGTGCACCGAAGCCCATTATAATACAGAACGTCCTTTCACAACTTAAGTGCATGTCTATCAAAATGCAAACTGGAACTGTGATGTATAAAATGTACCATCTGAATATCTTAGATAGGGGTGCAAGTAAAGTATGAAAGTCATTAATGTAGCAAAGGAAATTGGTAGGCGACAAGGTTTGTTTTGAGATACATGGTGGTTGACTGTACCAATGGCCTTTTACAGTATGTCTCATATACACCATTGATATATTAAAAAATATATATGTATGGTAAAAAAAAATACATTATTTGCTTATGGGTTGAAATATGTGTTTGGTATCATTAGAAAGCTGTTAAAATCATTAGGTCATTTAAAGTGGTCAGATAATTTAAAGAGACCATACAAGTATCAGTTATACAAAGTACAGTATTAATGGAATTTGTCAGCTGACTACAACCATGAACCTATTGGTCTAATGGTCTAATTGTTTTTAGATAATACAATCAAACACTATTGAACTACATCACCTTGTGCATTTGTGATATTTGTATTGTACATGGCTGGAGAGTTATTTAAAATGTGGCTGGAGACTTGCTCATTTACAGCTCTCTATGCTTGGCTTTTCATCCTCTGAACAAATGAGAAACTCATGCTGGTCCTTGAATATCAAAAATATCTGAAAATATTTTAATATGATTAGGATGGCTGGTGATCTGGAAATGATATTGTGTTGAACATTTTGTGTCTGTTGCATTGTAATTACTGTGGATGATACCATGTCATCCAGTGTTTGGCCAGACAATCTATTTTCAGTGTCTGACAGAGTCTGTCCTCTCACAGTACAGTACTTACTTTTGGCAGGAAGCCTGAGTTATTTTTTTAGTTCACGATTTGGCTCATTCGGGCATTTTTATATAGAGGCTTGCATAGTTCTAGGAGCGAGGCTCAGCTTGCTATGCTAATCCTAGTGGTTCCTTAACCTGTATAGTCCAGGCTCCCCTTCCAATACTTGTTCTGCAAGCCTTTCTCCTACCCCTGCCCACTGCCTCCTTTGCAACTGTATCTCCCTTCTGGGGGTCGGTGGTCCTCCATCATCCGGCCTTGGTGAACTCTGACTGAAGTTGGAGGTCGCGCCCCAAACGAGGGCGGCTTCTATTGGTCCAGAAGGCGAGATCCTGGGCCAAACAGTAAATCCTCCCACACTACACTTTACATCTTACAATGCTGAGCTGCGATCTTTGAAATTATGTTATGGTGACTTCCTGAGACAGGCTTTTTCGTAATCTTCTGTATGGTGTTCATGCAGTAAGGATCACTGTACATCCTGTAGTACAACAGACTGCATCCATTAATAGAAATTCAGAAGAAATTAAACTTTTCTATGACTACATTTAATAAAACAAATCTGAGAATAGGTTTTCACCTAAACAGCGACTGAAAAGAACAAAACACCTAAAACCACAATGCACTGTGTTTTACATGTTAAAGTTAATCATAACCCGACTAAATCAGCTCACTGCCAAGATAATTAAATTGTAATTTGCAATATACTGTATGTGCTTTTTAACTACTTCCCCCAAACAGTGTTACAAGGGAACTGTGCCATACATGAAATGATAAAACAAATGTAATTCTGTACAACATTTCAAATCACGTCTTAAAATGTATCTGTGTTTGCACTGGCTTAACTGCTGTGTAAGATGCATTTGTAGGGAAGATGCTAACTTAAATCGCATTGTTTTGTATTGCCAATATGGCAAACTTGTATACTGTATCCTTTGTATGTCAGCCATATAAAGGAATTGTTATTAAACATTAAAAGTGTTGCTTTTTAAACTTCAGAATTGTAAACCCATTTACTACCAAATAAATGTTTCTTTGAAAAAATCAGAACCCAAGTTGTATTTATGTAATTTGATACATTACATTTAGACTTTTGCGGATAACACAATTAGAGTTAGTTATCATAACAATATACTTAAAGAGAACATTAAACAGGTAGAGGCCAGTTACAAATGCTACAACAAATGACAAAGACCTCTAATTGGGGGCAGACCCCTTGTAAAAAATAACGTTTCAGCCACCCCCCTCTAACCACCCCCCAACCAATTATTTGGATTTCAAAGGGGTCCTCTCTCTACCTGATAAAAGCAAAATGAACACAAGTCTGGCACACTTCCAGAGACAAGCTTTCATCAAGGAGAAAAGGTCTTTCTTTCACGCTAATGCCTCAGGAGAAAGAAAAAAAAAAACAGCATGTTATGGATTATTATTTTAAAGCAGAACACTGCTGGTTTGAAGTCCGTATATAAAGAATTAGGAAACAATTTATGTCTGAAAATATTTCCAGACCGTTCATGAAATAAAACTGTGTAGTGAGTAGTTTACATCTTGGTCTGAAAATCCGAGACAGAAATGCAATTCAGTAAATGGTCTCCATAAAACAAAATTATAAATAAATCGATTTTTCATCCGATTGAAATTAACATTTTCATTGGCATTATATAATTTCCCTGTAGGAAGGTTCAGAAACTTCCCCTAATTGTTTCTATTAATCCCTCAGCAAATGAGTGTAGTGATTTGACAAGTAAAAAATAACAATTACCTAACTTAAATGTGTGTTTTATTTTGAACATGGGCACTTTTAACAGCTTGTGTAAAGGTTAATTTTTTTTTTTTTTTTTTTTTTTATGAAATCATACTTCAGCTTCCATAAGTGCATTTGGCATCTGCAAATATCCAGCACTGTGGAAAATTCAATATCAGCCAAAATGTCTGAGATTGTTTGTTTGGTTTGGTCCTGCTCCACAAGGCTTAAACTGCAGGAGTTTTACACACTGGATACTCAACCTTACAGGTGTAGAGGCAAGAACAATATGCCAAACATTGGATAACTCCCTGACAGCGCAGAGCGACTCACGCTTTTCCAGCATGTGGCACATGAGCTTTATTCCATTTTACTGGACATGTTTAGAGAACTAAATATATATTGTTTGGTCATTAAAAAATGTGAATATCACTATTATCAATACATTTGACACATTTTTGGCAGTATAGCCATCCACACGTGTCAGATATGTTTGACACACATTGCAAATGACTATCAAGTTAATGTCAATTGCCTCAATTAAAGAAACAGAAGTGGCGAGGTTGTGTGCACTGTGCAGTGTGCCGGAAAAGAGAAGCCCATAACAATATACTTTGATGGTGATTTGTTCAGACACACAGATGGCCTCACAATTTTAGAATATCTGCTGAAACGCAATTGGATACAGAATAAAAAACACATTTTTAGGCCTCCTGTATAAAGCATTAAATGCAATGTACTAGTTTCTGTATCCAAGACTTCTAAAGTACCAAAATACATTCATCAAACACAATTTTCATTAACAAATAAATGTCATTAGCAACAATGCTACTATTGTCCTCTTCAGCTGCCACAGTGGCACCATGAGTTGAATTATGGTAGAGCTTGTTGAACAATTGCTTGGTTTTGTTACTTAAGCTTCCCCGTCTTTTTTTCTTCTTTGGACAGGCAATATTAGCAGAGGCAGTGAAAAACCTGTGTTGAGCATTAACTTTAAAATGCAGATAAACCTACACAATGATATGTTATCCAACACTGAAAATAAAACTAGTATCTGGAAGCAGAGGTACACAAATCATTCACTAATTGCTAAATATGCTAGAAGAAAGACAAAAAAAATGAATATCTATCCATCCAATATTCATTTATTTTAATCTCTGTAATTAAGCAACTTCACAACAGGAAAATATGAAAAACTGGCATCCAGAACTCTTCCAAGAGCCCACTCTTTCCAGGCCTCTAATGGAAGGCAGCCAACAGGACAAGCAACCTGCTGTCTCCCTACCAAGCCCAGCAGGGCAGTGAGACTCAGAGAGCAGGCGGAAGATAAATAATGGACAAATCTAATAAAGAGACAACCTCCTGATGCAAACGGAAACATATGGCCAGGATCAAACGCAGAATGATTAAGGCTCTGAGATTTGTATATTTCCAAATACTTTGTTCAGCTAATTTTGATTAGAAAGCAGAAGAACGTCAGTATAAATCCATTTACTGGCTGTTATAAAACTGAATACACAGCCTGTGAAAACAGATAACTGCCTCAATGTACAGTATACCACTGTCATCCTGTTAGTGTGTATATGATCATATGTTCTGACGAGCTGCTTATCCATGTGGGATTCCTACAGTAATTACTGCCGGCTCTGCTCATCGGATTAAAGAGATTGCACATGCACAGTTTGGAAAGCTTTACCAAAATCCTCTGTGAATTTTGAACGGTGGTGATAAAAGAATGCAGATTTGTGCAACTTGGAAGTCAGGTTTTAATATCTGCCCCTTGCTGCCTGCAGTCCATTTGAGTGAGGCCAGTTTAGTCTTGTTTTGAGAACTTTCATTTCGAACTTCCATTCCGGACATTAAAACTGATGGTTTCTGAGGCTCCTGGGTTTTATTCTGCTTAGCATTGCTCTATTTAAATGCAAACCATGTATTTTCTCTGAACAGTTTGAAAACACTAGAACTGCTGAACACATGTGGCGGAGGGCCTCATTTCTTCAGAGTGATATACATTCATTTTTATGTGCAATACTGTGACACCCCACATTCAAGAGAATCACAGTATATTGAAACAGGTTGAAATAATTCAACCCCTGTGCATTTAATGCATCTCATTTAGCCATGGTAGTCACATTCAGCTCAAATTAACATTTCGGTTTTATTGGAATTATTCTAGTGCAGTTAGCAACTTAAAATCACATTGACTATTTTCCAGAAATATAAAATACTTCTGGTTTACTTGGCAAAATATGATCATTTCTGCAGTAATTGAGAAAATAAAACAACTGGTTGACTATAAAGCTCAGGCCCAGAATGTTTACAGCTTTCTATGTACTCTGTTCTATCAAAATGAAAATGATAAGCATTCAGTTGGTTTGGCACACCCTTCCCCCTTCATCATTTTTTAGCGACCCTGTCTGCTTAGACATGCATGTTTTATTAAATGTTTGCTGAACCCATATCTGCACTGTATGCAAACAGCATAATTGAGGCTTGCATGCACTAAAGGGTTTATAGTCAGCAAAACAACAGATCAGTCAACTCATGCCTGCAAAGGCAGACAAGCTTGAACTGATACGAGATGCAATTTTAATTAGCTTAAAAATCAAGCTTCAGAATCAGAGCTTAAAAGCTCCTGGAAAGATGAACTGGTACTGTCACGGCAACAGTAATGCTTCTGAGTAAACAAGTATTGGGGTGAGGTTGGATAAAAAATGAGTTGCCCAGGTCTTTTTTTATTTATTTTTTATTTTGTTTTAGCATCACTAAAAAGATTAATTGCCTCAAAGCCATTGCAGGGTGTCCCACAGTATTAACACTGGTTACAGTTACATAAGCAGCAAGAAACTGCAAACAAGCAGCTTTGTTACCATTTAATTAATTTGTGATTATTAATAGATTGCCAAGTTGTAATGGAAATCTAAATAACTATAACACATTCTTAAAGTAAATAATGGTCTTTAGGATCGTGTTTCTAAACTACACACTATTTAGATTAATAACATAGCCTCATATATTGCTGAATTATGACATTTTTTTTACACAGACAACATGTTTCCTTGTAAAACCATGTTTCTATTTTATGAGGATTCTTTAAACCCTGTAAATGTTTTTGGAACAATGACCAACGGCAACAGAAAACGTGAAAATACGATATTTTAATATCAAAGTACATGGAACACATTGGAGGACTTGAACAGACAAGGAATTAAAGACTTAATAACATTTACAGGGTGGAAACAATACATGAATACATTAGGTACAACTTGTAAATGATGGCAAATGAATAGTACTAGAATGGTAAAAGCATGGTAAAACTACAACATTACTGTGCAGATGTACCCTGGTAAACATGTATAAGGGCCTACAGTAAGTGGAGTCAATTGCATGCATACATGTATATGAGAAATGTAAAAAAAATGGAATCTGATTATCTTTTTAAAATGCTCTATGCATGCCACATAGTGTAACTGGCCCAACAAACAAAAACCGTTTAATTATTATTATTTATTTCTTAGCAGACGCCCTTATCCAGTGCGACTTACAATTGTTACAAGATATCACATTATTTCACATTATACAGATATCACATTATTTTTACATACAATTACCCATTTATACAGTTGGGTTTTTACTGGAGCAATCTAGGTAAAGTACCTTGCTCAAGGGTACAACAGCAGTGTCCCCCACTGGGGATTGAACCCACAACCCTCCGGTCAAGAGTCCAGAGCCCTAACCAATACTCCACACTGCTGCCCGAGTAATAAATGCTGAATGCTGGCATCATGCACACTCAAGGCATAATTGTCCTTAAACCACTGAAAGAAACATGGAAGGGCTATAAATATTCAGTCAGCAGTGAATCTGCACTCAAACAGATTCAAGATTTGTGAGTGGAGGTGGATGTCTTCCAGCATTAAGTAAAACATTTATTTCAACAGTCACATGCACTGTTCAAGGAGGTTAACTCAGTACTTGAAAGCATCTCAGGTCAAACTGCTGAAGGATCACTTCTAAACTCACCAAGTTGCATTGCTTTCCTATGATAGCAAAGCTGAATGTTTAAATGGTGTAGTTTCTGTATTTCTAAGCACTGCTATAAGATGACACACTTGACTAGTTTCCACATTGCACAAGCTGAGCCACAGGTGATGCAAAGCAGGGGGTTAGTAAATTACACAACACAGTACAGTAGAGAAAAAGAAACTATATTAAGACCTGGCACTGTTTATATAATTGAAATAGATCACATTGTCTGATAATATGAGATGTCAACTACCTTTTAGGTCATGTATACAGTACTAGGAAAACTTAAGACTCTCGTTATTGAACCAAAGTCGATAACTGTACAGTATATTCCGATGAAAATGTGTGTTTTCAATGGAAGAAATAAATGTAAAGTTCACACCTGTTTCCAAAATTACATTTTCTCCTGATATGTTGTTGTTGTTATTATTATTATTATTATTATTATTATTATTATTATTATTCAAACAAATGCAATTGATTTAAGTGAATTCAGCATTTCCAACTCAAGTCTCAGATTTCTTTCTACTTGGATAATCAAGTTTGATTAGCTCAAGTGAAGATTAATTAATTAAAATCAGCCCTTTCTTCTTTCCCTCCACATGGCATCCTGTTCTGATTACCTCTCCAATTAACCTTCAGTAAAAGAAAACAAGAAATGAAGAAACATGACTGAAAATTTGACAGTTGTTTATAGTCACAACAACTAGGAAACTTGGCCTCTAATAGGTTTTCCAAAGGTGATTTCTATAATAACCTCAAGCAGATGCTTTGAAATTGCTGTGCTGTATGCTAATGTTGAATTCACTTGAAAGAAAACATTGTTTACGTGGGTTAACAGGCAATATATTCTACTGGCACAGAAACTAAACAGATTTGGGTACAACATACAGAGTTATCTTGCCAGTTCTAGAAGAAGCCTTTACATAACTGAATAGTAACACGTTTACAGGGAAAATACATTTCCAACCTGATTTCATAAAATTTAGCTGATGTTTACTTTAACCCGGTTTCACTTGCTTTGCTAAACACCTATATTTTGCGACAGACGTGTCAATATAGTGAAAGTCATATTTGCTGCAGTCAAATGAACAACCTTTCATTAAACACCAACATGCTTTCCAAAACCCTTGGAAGAAGCCAGAGACCAATAATCCAACTGTCATTTGTTATAATGTATTTTCTCTATAGAAAATGTAATAATAATAATAATAATAATAATAATAATAATAATAATAATAATAATAATAATAATAATAATAATACTTTTACCTTTATCATGGTTTTGCTTTATTGTTTTATTTAGTAGGAAAACCCATTTAACCTTGGAACAACATTCACTTGTGACTAATTCTAGCCTTTCTCGTGGAAATGCACAATGCACATAAAGAGAATGGAGGTGACTTGACCTAGATATGAACACAGATTTTCCAAACGAAAGATGGTGAAACAAATTATACAAGGTCCCAATAAGTATATAACACCCACGACATTGTCACTTTAATACCCATCACTCATACTACTACAAAAAAGTTACTAACAACTAATATTTTAGATATGTGCTATAGAAGCATGTAGCAGGGCGATTGCCCTGCACGTGTGTATTTAGTGTTGGTATCATTTGTATGGGGAAATAGCTTTATTGTATGTCGTTTTGGAGTTGATTTGTTTAATTGAATTATTGTTTTACAGACGGGCGCTCGATTGAGACTTGCTGCCTGCTAGGCTTGGTTGAGGGGAAGGGCAGCAAGTGATTGGCTGTGCTGGACCTCAATCAGCAGGTGGGCGGGTCTTGATTCAGTGTTCCGTCAGTTCAAAAGCATCCGTGGGAGATGGTTCGAGGCGACTGCAACGCCATGCCAGAGGGGAGCGGCGTATACTCGGGAGGAGAGGGTCCGCGCTGCAGGAACGACAGCTACGCAACCCTGACAAGCGGTGCTTGTGAAGGCAATGCCCAGCCAAGGCCGTATGAAGCAGCACGAGTCGTTGTCTGAATACCAGCTCATGAGTAGGTTAGTTAGGGGATAGTGATCCCATGTGATGTATAGCGAGGGTTACGTAGTGTAGCCAGTTCCTGGAGCGGGACGCCTCGTTTTAAGGCTAGCGCTCGCCCTCTGGGGCACCTTTTATTTGTAGTTTTTGTACTGTGTTTTATTTTGCCTTTTGTACAGCTTGCTGTATGTGTCCTCTGTGCGTTACCATCGCTGGTAACATCACATGACCACTTTTACTTTCGTTTTCTGTTTGTTTGTGAATAAAACCTGCGCGTCTGTGCCGGCGTTTTCAAATCCACCCCCAGTTGTCTCTCTGTTTTGCTAAACACAGCGGCTATCCACGCAAGTGACGTAAGATCCGGTCACACAGCAACAGGACAAATCCTTTAAGACATCCTAATCCTGGCCAATCTTAACAATTACAATATTAGTATGGTAGATTTGTGAACTATCACACTGGCCATCTGACTCTAAAGTCATGTTTCCTTTTTCAAGTATTTGAATAAAAATACTGTATTAGTCTTTTATTTCCACTCCAAGTATATTAACATACCCAGAGTGGGCGGTATTTTACTGCATTCTTTGCTGCTATTTCACCTCAAGAATGGATCTCTTAAAATGTTGTGTTGTCTGGTATATCAATTGATTTGATGAGCAAAAAAATCACAAATTCACGACTTGAATGCAAATAAATGTTGGTTTTCATGCCCAGTACACAACTTTTTTTTATATCCATCTTCTTCTAATTCTGCAAATATTATTTAGTCCACTCCCAGTCCATTTTTTAACATAATTCAATTGTACAGTGTTTCTATATACTGAGGTCTTTTTATTAAATTTGTATACAGCGTTGCATTGATGTGGTTTGAAACTGCCATGTAGAGTTCTAATAAAGCCTCAGATACTTTGCACATTGAAGAAGCAGGCACAGTTTTATCTTGCACTTGTAAAGCTGTGGTCAGGGACTTTCGCGATGGCTTGCAACACTTGGTATTATTGCGATTTCATCTTGAGTCTCTAAAGTTGAACCGCATTTTACAGCGTATGAAGAAGCAGAAACAAAGTACTGTATTATTCTTACACCCGAAGAAAAGAAAACGGAAAGAGACTTTGCCCTGAGCACGTCTGCATAGATGCTCTGTCGTGTTAAGATCCCTTTCCACATAGTCCAGTCCCTAAAGTTACAGCATCCTCCATCAAGGCTGACTGTATCATGTCCTCATACACAATTTATATCACTTTACTGTGGAGATTTATAGCATGCCTTTTTTTACAGGGAAGGTGAATTTATCTATGTATCTGTAACAGAAAAAAATGCACATTTAATTGATTGGCCAAATATTTTAATATATTCAAAAATGAATAAGTATTTCAAAGGGAGATTTTAATGTCAAGTTGATATCTTGTATCGAGGGAAAACAGAACACAATGCTTTTAACTTTGATATCAAATCTCGCCATTACTGTGCGCATACAAATGTTTTAACCCTAATTTGTAACCCACAGAAAAACACACATATAAAGTTTATATGTGGGTCAATATAATGTTACATTTAAATAAATAAATAAATGTGACACAACTACTCTTGATATTTAAATGCTTCAGTGTTGGGCATTGCAGGGGGCCAGATTTAGTCTGGCTCCTCTCAAGCTGCTTATCCCATAACAAACTCCCAACTGTCCAAGAAGGGATATCCAGGAAGGCTTCCCGCTCCAGTCAGTCTGCATAATTGAATTGAAGTGTCATCCAGTAAATCAGATGCAGCACAATATAGTGCAACGTTGTAGCAATCATGACAGTCCCCAATGCGGAAAAAGTATTCTCTTGAGGTAATGAAAAACAAACGCTCCATCTAGTTATTCTCCATTGGTAGTAAGTGGATAACAATGTGCTAAAAATGTTCCATCCCCAGTTATTTTGCATTTATTTATCAGTCTCAATACTTGGTGAAGGGTAGCACTTCATGACGGACACATTTACTTACAAACCACACTGCTTGCAGTTTTTTGTAAAATTTGGTTTGTATAACACAACAGCCATCTGCAAGAAGTACAAGTAGCTGGGAAATGCAAAAAGTCAGTCGTAGTAATAGCTTGTCTTTAAGCTCAGCCGTGGTTTGTACTATCTACATAATGTATTATTCCACTGCAATTAAATAGTAGACACATATGACAGTGAGGCAATATAACATCTTTAATATGCTCTGTTAAACCACAGAGATGATTGATACATATGATACAATTGAAAGATTAGCAAGTGCTACTTTCCTGCGTGTTAATAGTGCTTCCTGCATGATTGCAAGCTAATGTAAAAGCTGAAAAATGGAACCAGGTTAAAAAAAAAACAGAAACTGGCTTTATTTAACACAGCCAAGTTTGTCTTCTTGCAAATACCAGCCTAAAGACCAATGGAAAATGAATATACAAAACCCTCTTAAAGCCCATGGAAAATTCCATCAACCACAGATAACAACAGCATATATTGCACATGCAGGAAACACCACTAAAACAAAGAACTCATACACTGTAGATGAATATCTTTATATATGTATTTGCATATCTTCAAATTAATTAAAGACCCAAGTGCTTTACTAAAATGAAATAGGCTCTCATTGTACTGTTACGGACAATATCAGTTGGTTTTTTTGGGGTTTTTTTGGTTTTTTTTACAAACCTGTAACAAAGCCCATTTTGAAATGGGTTTATCCCATTTAGTAAGTTGCCCTAACCTTTGTCTCTATATGCACAACAGAACTTGTACACTGTCTTATGCTGAATTGTAACACGGGGTATATCCGAGACCTCACTGGAAATTGATTTTTTAATAACTCTGTGCTGTTCACAGTTGTAAAAAAAAACAAAAAAACATATGAACTGTTTTTCCACATTCTATGCATACACTTCTCATTGCTGGGATCGAGGGTTATTAAAAGGGGTATTATTACCTCAACTTCTCCTCAGCTGCTTGGCTGGAATTCCTAAATTAAGCAGCCAGAGATCCCAGACTGCCAGCTGAGCCAACGCTAAGGGAAATATTACTTCAGATAATGCGTGAAATATGTATTGGCCACTTATAAACCAGATCAAAGATCACAATTACTCAAGGTTATGTACATTTATGTTTATACTATTTTTGAGTAGCATCCAAGGGTATCTGCAGTAGGTACTGAGTTTTAAATAGATTTTGAAGGAGTAACCTTATAAAAGTATCAAATGGTGTGCAAATAGTTAATGCTACTGTAACAGTGCATTATATTATCACCCATTGTCTTCAGTACAAATATTGTAGACCAAGGTCCCCCAAGTATCAAGAGGAATGGCTTGGATTGAACTGATATGTATTGCACGTATTATTGACTTGTTTCATGTTCATTAGCTTTCCATTTCTACTAAATACAATTAAGCCTCCACTGAAACAAGACAATAACCAGATTAACCAGACCTGTCTTCTGCTTTCCTCCCTTGACCTGCCTTTATTGGCATACCTCGGGCAGTTTTTTTTTATCTGTGTACTAACAAGATGAAGGAAAACTGACCTGGTTTCCATTGCCATCTCATTTTTCCAGCTCTGGAATCGTTTCTATATGGACATACATCTCTTATGGTTGTGCAAGTTAACAGACCTTGGAACCATTTCAGCTTAAGTGCTAGCAGTCTCGGGGGGGGGGGGGGGGGGAAATGTGACTATTCTAACCAGATGCTTATATGTGCAATACCACGGGTCTTCCAAATGAGGCTGTTTGCACATCTGACAACCTACTGCTGTTGTGCTACACAAACAACAGGAATGGGTGTCCTCCTTCTACAGTGAACGAGTAGGGTATTGGATCTCAGTGTGTATGAAGAGATTAGATTCATGAATTAAAACAATACAGTTATCCAGGAGGTCAATGATCAGAAAAAGCCAGCACAAATGTATAAGCTCATGTATCACATTTTGTATTGCACGTTTTTAAAAATGCATTCATGTCCCTTTCAATAATCTGCACAGCGACAATCCCACTTGTAAACTGGAGTTTTCCTGTCATTTGTTCCATCCCAGCATGACATTCAAATCAATTCAATCTTTTTCCGCGCCTTCTGCATGCAATACAAGACAGTTCAGAATACAATATAGCATTACCACCTCTGTGTAAAGGACTCTGCAAGTAAATATAGGGGATTGTGTTTTGAGAGTATAATAGTGTCATAATTATCCTTTAAATATTTCGATTTGGGATTCTCTTGTTAATAACTGGTTCTCCTAGTCAATAGGGTGTGCTGACTGCTTGCTTGAACTGATCATAACTCAACTGGCTACCACCACGGTTTATATCTGTGCTGTAACCCTTAGGCTGTATGGTGCCTCTAAAGAGTGGCTGTCATTTCTCATGAGGGGCCCGCCACTGGCAGCACACCAAAGCAAGAGTGATCGTGCCCTTAATCTTGATTCTGTCCTCATTGCTGACGAATTTCTAGAGCTTCTGTACCTCTTTGACAGGCACCCTCTTTCAGGAAGGATGCTCCTGCGTGGGATTAAATGTGGCCCATGTATTATATTTCGTATATCTTCCCACCCCTTGAATTTGGGTTTATCCATTTGAGTGTCACAAGTACTTTCTAATTTTTGACAATTAAAGATTCTGAATCTTTGAAGGGAATCCCCATGGCTATAAGGCACTAAGTAGTACTGTAACATGTACTTCTGTACAAAGTTACTGTAGCCCAAACATTGCACAATACAGAAGTTTATTTAAATAACACTGCAGTACAATAGTGGTACTTTTCCCTCTGGTTCACTTAATACTAGAATTTTACAAGGGGGGGTCCTTGAAAAATAACATACACTGCTATAATTTAGTTAAGTATGTTAAAAAAAAAACAAAAAAAAAACACAAGACCAATCTTCTCAGACAGGGGAAAGTTTGTATTAAAATGCTGCTTTTGTTCTGATTATTGTATTCCATCATTCTTGCTGGCAACTACAAAGGCTTAAAGCATAAACAATGGAACACAATTACAAAGCCCCCTTTCAGATCCACCCATCTGTCTGTGTGCTGAACCTCTGATAGAAACTGATCGACACTGCAACAACCATTCTCCCCAGCAACAAAGCAGCACAATGCTACTCAGTGAAATGACACAAAACAAGCAGCAACAAGACAGACCCACACATTAGAGGTGAAAAAATGATGATCAGCATCCAAACTAGCAGGCAGTCATAACTGTCTAGTAACAATTGAAATTACTGATGCTAACAGTGTACTTTAATAAGCACCTATATTTGACAATTGGGAACATTTGAGGTGTTTCTGGAAGGAGGGAACGTTTTACTGATAAGGAGTAGTGTTTTCTACTGCAGTAACATATTGCCAACCACAGTTTTCTTAACATAACACTGGCATATGTTTCCAAAATAATAGTTCAGCAAATCATTCACCAAATGGGCAAAGTCTATATATGTATCCGAGACAGAATGAGTCACAGATCTCCTATCAAAGGTTCTCCTTATCATGAAGGCTGAGCGATCTAAGTACGGTACCTTATGAACGACATGCAACTGTCAACACGTTCGTCGCGGGCGTACACCATGGAAATGACATTCCCGAGTCAACCTCATTCTTCCACTTCACACCGCTGCAATGCAGCTTTACCATACCATACAGCGGCACAGACCATTTGTAGAGTCTGCACTGTCCTACTTCAAACTACAGGTTACCTACTCTTGCATTTTCACAATAAGAGGAAGCATGCTGGAGAGATAGGGGAGAAAAGAACGATCATAAAGCGCTATTAAACACAACCAACCTTTCACTTGAGTCTCGTACTCTGTTGTGATCTCCTTGTCCTTCTTGTATTTGGTTTGAGATGACATGATTGATTCCAGAGATCGGAAGGCTACGATGCGACTCCTAAGAAGTTATCCTAGGTTGGTTCGCTTCTGCTAGATTAACTGGACGTTTAGTCGGTTCTACAGCTCCCAAGACTGAATTGTTATAATTATTAATACTAGAAAGCACAAATCCTTTTTTTTTTTTTCCTTTTAAATTCACCTTTTGGATGTCACTCCCGTGTTTGCCAAATAAGATGCGTTTCAAGTAAAACTTTGCAGAGATTTTTTTTTATTTCATGGAAATCTATAACAACAGTATATTATTTGAGGTCGCAAAGCAATGCTAGTGCTATGAAAAACAAGGGCTCCTCCTAATAACGTGCCATCAGCAGCAGCCTACTAGTGGAAGCTTCTTGAACGATTTCACCCAAGAAAACAGTCAGATTGCGAAAGATCCCACGTTATGCATCCTTCCATTCTTGGTGCATTTTATTTCAGTGTGCATAGCTAAAATGAGAACTATGAAGGCGCAGAACAATCGCTGTGATTCATCTGAATAGCTCTGTGCACACTGAAGATTTTTTTGCTGCAGGGTGAATTGAGAGAGACGTCACAACACGCTCCTCCCATATTTCTTTTTTTATTTTCTTTTTATAATCACAGACACATTGTAGCCACAGGCGTACTCAGGCAAAGGAGCGAACGAAGTTAGTTGTGTGTACTGTACAAACAGGTGAAGGACAGTTAAAAAACCATAGGGGAGTGGACGACCCCAACCAGCTATTCCGGTTAAAATGTATTGTGTGCAACATTGCTGGACTTAAAATCTAAACTTAACTGGCAAATTACAACATGCTATATGATTAATGTAAACCTGTACTCCGTGTAAATAAGTAGACTGGTTGCAGGTTTTGGCCTTATATAATACCTTTTCCACGTGGCGTGTACATGTGAGTGCTGATTGTAAAACCTATTTTAAAACATGATGGTTTAACAAAACTAAAAAGGCAAAGTAGAGCATTAACAGATCTTATTTGACAGGGGCTGCTGGAGTGGTTTAGCCTCCCCAGATGGGGTCTGAACTTCCCAGATGGGGCTGCCGAAAATAGCCTGCATTTATTGAACTTCTTTTTATATACTACATGCATTATAAATAGTGTGCTTTTAACAGGTACACCTGACGTTCATAAGCAAGTAATAGCCAACAGGTGCAGTCTAGGGAGCTGAAGATACCTTCATGATCACAGTCATATTGGTTCCTACATTGTGATAGCTAAACCCATGCAGGGTTGTGCCAGTCAGACAGTTTAGATTATGTCAAAAAAAAGGGAAAGGACAACAATTAAGGCACTTTTTTTTGGTTACAAAACAGGGTTAATAAATGTTGGTAGATTCACAAATCTTGCCATACTGTAATATATTATGCCCTAAACAAAATCTAATCTAAACACATGAAAAATAATAATTCCAATAGTTTCACTTACCAATATCAATGTGCACAAGTTAAATCATACCTGCACATACATATACCAAATATGATTGATACAAATACATTTTTCAGTTTAGTGCTAAAGCATGTACAGCCATGTCATCTTTCATCAGTTCCATTTTAAACTCCACCTCAGGTTATTAGGCCACTCTACCCCTTTTATTGGGCATGGAAACAGCTAATCCTGTTTAAAATGCTCAAGGCAAACCTGGTTTCTAATAATTTACATGAAGGATTTTTTAAATGTATTTTTATTTATTTGTTAGAACACACAATTGCTTATGTTGTTTTGATTTGTTGTGCATACATGTCTAATTAAAGACCAAAGTGGTCTAACATTTTCACACATGGGTATACTGTTTCTATATAACTGATTAGTGACCAGAAATTACACCCAGCAGTTTTCATGCAGGTTAGGATATAAATGACCAATCCTGAGGTTTTCTAATACATTTGTACACTACTGTATATTTTTATAATCCCTGTACACTGACGAGAAATACAAAGTTTGTTAATGAGACACTTCCAGTGTTATAAATGGTTAAAGAACACAGTAAACTCTGTCCAAACTGTAACTATAGCAACCTCACCACTCCAGTAATGCTAATACACATTACTTCCATGGCAGTGGCCTCCATCGCAGCTCTGGAAGCAGACGTAATGTTTGCTTGAAGCAACTCTTCAAGAAAAGAAAATTCCCTTGCCTGTTCATGTCTGACCTTCTGCATTAATGAGTTTGGACACAGAGTAATTTCAGATATACTTGATATGCATGGCCAGTGGTCTTTCAGTGTAGAAGATGGTGTTGGTACACACATTGTGTGTGATCAGCCCTCCAGGCACTCAACTGTGAATTGAATGGGCTTGTATGCAGGGTAAATAGTATCTGCTGTCCATCAAGCCTGGCTTCATCTGCCGCAGCACTCCATTTTTGCAGTACTCCATTTTTCTGGCTTAACATGGTTCAAATATAGTCCCTCAGCCAATTGCAGTTGCTGGCTTGCTCCTTATGGTGATTGAATTGCCAATTACTATACAACAACCGGACACTACTCTTCCATGGTTTTCTATGGAGCTCAGTTGTGTTGTTATTACGTACACTACAGTATAGAACTACAGGGGGGAAAAAAGCACTGCGTACTTTAAAAACACTTCACAGGGATGCTCAAACCCGACTCTTTCAGGACTACAATGATTATTTCAAACAAACAGAGGCAAATAAATACATAACTTCAATGCCAGTAACCCTTAAATACACTTTACAAAAATGCATCCTTAGCTTTAGCTCTCTACTATGTAATTCACATTGTCACTTTTTTTGTCTTCCTCCATCAGATTGCCTCAGTTAATTATTCCTCCATTACCTTTCCTGACAGCTATTATTCTCTAGATCTTCTGCAAAACCACATGTTTATCTTTCAGAATTGTTTCTGGAACTGTGCATTCATGCTATTTCAAACTTCAGTGTTGGGGGTTCTTTTGCACTTGAAATCTGGGTATTAATTGTGTTTTGGATATCTTGAGCAGGCAGTCACTGATAATTGTGGGTCACACTGTGATTTCCTTCAAAATAATTAAACACTGCCCTAGGTATGGTCTCCAGATGCTGATGCAGCACAAGATAAAATAAGCAGCATATTTAAGGTTATGCAAGCCAGCCTCAAACAGGCTGCTACCTGTTTTCCTGTATTCAGAACAAAAAATTATCCCCTTAAGTCATTTAAAGTGATGAAACATGTGCTCACTCAATTATCTTGTGATTGTAAGAGCTACTTTTACAACCAAAGACGACCCATGTTTAATTCATCACAGACCATACAGTATTTAATTAAGCATTAAAGCACAGCAAGGAGGTCTCGCACAGCAAGCACAGACCACCAAGGATGAGTTAAAGGCCACAGGGGAAGTTGACTAAAATGTATACAGTAGGTTAAAAACGTTGGTTTGCACCAGAATTCTCAATTCACAAATAATGCAACCATAACTTTGCCCTCAATCAGTCTAGTGTAAAAAGATACTCACTTTAGGTATCAGTATACACAGTCAGTAGATCCAGAATGAGTAACTATTGTGAAATCATTGTGACATAAATACAATCTACTTAAAACGGTGCTGCTCCAATTTAACATCATTCACTTTCATATGAAATCCCTTCTGTCATGTGGCATCTAAAGTTCCTAGGGAGACACTCTATATAAAATGGGCTTAGGCTACTCCTTTTTATAACTGTACAGTCACTGGGTAGACTTTTCTGAATCAGAAATGTTTGCCTGAGGCATGAAATGATGGAATTTGGAAAAAAACAAGTTCCTGAAATTGTTCTTCTGTTAAAAATAAATAAATAAATAAATATAGTGCAGTAATAAATCTATAGTATTTTAGAACAATGACTTCCTTGTCATTTTTATGTGTTTAATTTCATGTCCTGTGTCTGGATCAGACCTCGGTATTTGTGAAAATATCAATAGCAAAGCAAACAATTTAGATTTACAGTAATAGTTTTTGAGTAAAGGAGAACCGAGTCTACTTTATTTCTTCAGATTTTTCACTGTATTGAATATAACACACGCATGCGCACACACACACACACACACACACACACACACACACACACACACACACACAAAGCCAGAGAGATACTTTATCAGATTTGCAAATACATTTTCTGTTATGTCCATGCTTTGGTACCATATCTTTTTCCACTATTACAACCCAATTAAATCCATTATGCTACCTTTATCTAATTCAAGGAAACCTGAATAACTGGTCACCAAAGTGAATCAATATTTGTGACAGCTTAAGGCTGGTTGTAGGAGGCTGCTTGGTTCAAGTTACTGAGAGACTTTTACTGCACAGTATGTCCCTAAATCCATGACTCCTTGAGGCACATAGTCACATAAGTGGTTTACAACTGTGATACAAACATTGTTTGCCATATTTGTGTATTACACCACTATATACCCAGTTGGAAATATTCCACAGTTTATTTAACAAACCATGTCTATTATCATGGTTGTGGTTTCTTGGAATGGGGCACTATCACTTGAATCCACCTGTGATAGAAAGTATCTGTGCTGAATATGCTGTAGCCTGCATGTAGGCCTCAGGGTACCCTCTGAGGCACTTTGAAGGCTTTCCCTTTTTTGTTTACAACAAAAAGTCAGTGAAGCCCACCTCCTTCTCCCCTCATTGCTAGGCATCTCAGGGAAAAAAAAGCCTGGGAAACTATGACTTCACTGTTTTTAAGGCACAAAGCTTCATTGTCCTGATTCTCAGTAATTCATTCTTAAGGCCTCAGTGTGAGCCAGCTAACTTAGCACCAAATACATACACAGTGAAAAGAATGCTAGAAGCAAGGGTTCAGTCTGCACCCTTACAGCCAAAGAAAAAGAGTTCAATGGAGGCGGATTATGAGAAAAGAAAAAAAGATTTTTAAATCAACAGGGAAGCCAGATATATTTTGGTTTTGGTTGTTGACGTGTAATTATTACTTAATACTTATTTTGCGTTTTATTTTCTTCCGTAATTTTCCGCAACACTCATTAGTGCTTTTTTTAGTAATACTTAGTGGTATTTAAAATAAAGTGGAACAAACTTTGCTTTAAATGTTTAGAAAGATCTATGGATTGTAGGAAGGGCAGAGACTGCCAGAGTGTGTTTTGACATGACATGGGTGCTAAAACACAGGTTTTATTTATTAAAAGTAAGGACATTAAGTGGTCTCGACAGGAACTTTGCATATCATACGGGCAGGTTTACAGATGTCTTTTTCCCTCCCTTTTTCCCAATGTGATGCTAAGTAAAAAAATGGTATAATTTCCTCAGTCGGGAGTTTAAAATGAAGACATGGACATGGAGACTGCAGGGACCAGTGGTTAGAGCTAAGAGTTGTGAGCAGTGAGGGCAAAGGTTTGAATACCTAGCATGACCTCTGATTCACGACATAACCCTTGGCAACTCCTCAAACCTGCCCAACATTAACAATTCAAAAAGAAAGATCTGGGTCTCAGTTGTGTTGTTGTGGCTAAAGCATTGAATATATATATATATATATATATATTTTTTTTTTAAAACACCCAAGCCCCCCTTTTGTATTGATGTCTATAAAATGACGATAAGGTATATAGACTTTCAATTAACAGCATACTATACATAACACACAGCCAGCACAGCACTCAGTGCCTCAAGGGTTCACACGATGTGTTAACAATTTCAGCAACATGAGCTTGTCTTTTGTCCTTGTAAAACAGCTTTCATTTGTGGAATAATTACATAAACAATGGCTAATTCATCTAAAAAATAATAATAAAAAAACCCAATAAAGACAGTGATGTAAAAAAAAAAAAGATTTACTGTGACAATGTACTGTATTTTACATTTATTCTCAAGAGCTACAGATAGAACCTGAGGTCAAAACTCGTTGACAATATAATGGTCTGTGTGCCACCCTCAATAATGATGCTCAGCACCCCCAAGCTAACAGTGTAGTGACCCTGGCTGCTGTGCGTGCTTCTGGAATGTGTGTTTGCCTTGTTAATAACATTTTCAGGCAGGGAACCTTGGACCAGGTCAGCTGGAACAAATTTAAAAATGAGCATGTGTCAACATCAGGAGCTTTTACATTTGTAATATTCAATAGCAAATCAGTAACACCTGATACAGCTGGAACAGGGACAATTGTTCTGAAGATATTTTAATACATATTCCTAAATATTTTCCTAACAATGCAAAGACACGCATATACTCACACACTTTCCAGCAATGTTTAATCTCTCCAGTTAATGTCAGTAAAGTGGATATGATACTCATTCCATTCACTAAGAAAGCCTTTGCCACATGGAATGGAAGATGCACGTGACTTCAGAGGATTCTCTGCAGCTCACATTAAATCTGACAAAAGCTATCCTAAAGTATTTTAAAGAAACTGTAGGGATTTTGATTACAAGTATTTTTTTTACTACACCATATAATAAATTAACTAAAGCTGTTTTTAAGACATTATTTATTTTAAAATCAGAAACATTACAGCCGTTTCGTATTCGATTTGTAACATTTAGCAAATTCAGGAGAATTTAAGCATTTAATAGTTAGTCTTGTAACATGCAGTTTTTGTTAATTTTTTGTGCAAAAGCTTAGTGAGTCTAGTACATCATAGGGCCTGATTCAATTAACTGTAATACTGGGAAAAAGCATTTTAGGAAAACATAAATGTATGCAAAAAACAAAGCAAATGTGAGGTGACTTATATTTTGATTCGATTAACACATCATCGATATTGAATCAAAGTAAAAATGAATCCACATGCTCTCTCTGTTTATTTAATGAAGTTTCATTTTCCTGAAAACCCTTCACCAGTTGTGGAAGATATTTATTCAGCCAAGAACAGATGCATATTCCGGCTTAAATCCCCAGCAGTCTTAACATTTAGAAAATCTATTAGTGGAGCAATGTGATGCATTCTGACCCAACCCTTGTGTTCTTGGAATTGTGTTTGCCAGAAGGGACACTAACCATAAGGGCTGTGGTCTATGGTAAAGCACAGGAGATGCTCCGATGTATACAGGTTTTGAACATTTGGAAAATACATTCATAAAGGCTATTTACTTTAGTTGTAATTGGGCTGCAAATTGAATGAGCAGAATATCAAGACCTACCCTTGCTTAACAAATTCTATTGTATTTTGGTTTTAATTTAAAACCAGACTTCGATGAATGAAGAGATGATTATGATTTATGAAAACCGAAGAAAAACTAATTACAGGTTTAAAGCATGGTTACAAAATATATACAAGTTTAAGAGCTAAACAAATTTTATAATTACAGACCTTTATTTGTTTTTGCATTTAAAACAACCAAACAGCTCGATGAAAATCTATGTATGCAAAAGTCATTCAGCAATTTTAATAGTTCCTGGTTCATAGCAGTAGAACTTAAAAAAAAAAAAAAAGGTCTCACATCTGGATTTCAGATGAAGCATGTGAGGAATGGATAATTCAATGTTGCAATAAAGTGGGCTCAGTTTATGATTTTATTTTTCCAATTATATCAAAGGAACATTACGAGTCATCTTGGAAATGCAGTAACTGCCTGCAATTCTACCTTCCAGAACAGGTACATTAACTTACTGCTCTACAGCCATTTACTGCTGAGACTATTCACTAAAATAACCATATGCTTAGATTGGGAAGCTCTTCAGCAACAGTAGCTTCATTAAAAGAAAACACACTTCTAATGTCCCTCATATGACTGATTTATTCAATAAGGAAATTAAATTATTTAACAACAAAATGCTAAAACTCTCTGTTGCAAGCCAGTTTCAATCAGTCATCTTACTAGTAACATACTTTGACAGAGAGCTGATATTGATAGTGGGCACTGGAATGCTTCTGGAAGGCCTCTCGGAATGAACCATTGTGAAAAACACACTTTACTGCAAATGTCCAGATTTTACCTTAAAGTTTTATTCAAAATAATCATTCCATGCTGTTTGTAGAATTTGTTTTAGTTTTTTTTCCAAAAGCCAGGCCTCTGGGAAAATTAGCCTGCTGCGACAACTAGCCCTTTCAAATCGTATCTATTTTATTTATTAATAATTTGTCTCATCATTGAACTTTGAATCTTTTAGCATTTATCTGTTCCAAGACATCTAAAAGAAATAATCCAGTAAGTTATTTTGCTTAGTCATATTAATCACTTTTAAGCTAACCTTTGTAAAGGAGAGAGCCACCTGAGACTCAAGTCAACCTGTGCCATGTAGGCTGTGGTTGATCCTTCAGTGTTGAAGAGGACAGGGGAGGGTAACAGAAGAACAATAAAGCCAGATGTACCAGGACCAACTCCATTTCTCCCTGACATACAGCAGTGTTGGAAGGGATTATTGAACCTTCAGGCTTAGGCTAATGAGCTGCTAGGCTGAGAGCTAAAGTTCTGAGTGGTATTGATAAATTATAATAACAAGAAGAATCCCGAAACAGCTCCTTCTTTTGATCAGTGACGGGTGTATTATATTGTCTCTGCTGGCAGTCTTTTTGAAGAAGGAGGGGGGCCATGGGCAGTGTTCAGTGTGGACATAAAATGATTGTTTGCAATCATAACCCTTGGCAACGAACAACACATTGAGTTGGAACACCTCTTCAGAACTTCTGGAGGAGGCTGAAGCAGAACAACAGAAGTGGCAAATGAATAAACCCATAACAGCATTGATTGGCTCTGTTGCAATATGTGTGGCCAGGAAGTTTATACAGTTGACAAAAAAGTTGGCAATTGGAGTGCTGTTTTCTACAGTTAAACACAAGTCTTGGAAAATGTATAGTGTTCTTACTTGGAGTGGGATTCTAGATGATAAATGACATGTTGTTTAAAGCAGTGACCCATTTCTCTAAGAATGGTAAAGCTTCACAGCATTCCCCTCACCATATTCGTGAGACAAGATACAATGAATCAAAGATGCCACACTATTATTAAAATAAATCTGTGAATCTTTCAAAGCCAGTTCAGTGTTGTGCATTGCATTAAACAGATACCACCTAGATAATGAAGACAGCTATACCATCAAGGCATTACATATCATTAGCAGTACACCTTTTGTTTCAAATAGGCTACAGATTACAGTATTTCAAAATCCAGCTCCAAGCTTCCCCACTGCAGAGTGCAATTGGTTGGGTCTAAAACAGTAAACCAGTGTTATTTCTCTACTCTTTACATACAGACTTCTTGTTGCAGCAGGATTCTAATTTGTGCACATATTATGCACCAGGTATTACGACCCCGCATGAAACTTAAAACCCCTTTAAATGGTGTCAGATGGCACCCCAGTACTGCACAGGAAGTGACTCTATGGTGCTGTGGAAATTACAAGGGACTGGCAAGAAAGGTGTTAATGCTTATGAAAAGCAGAACAGTTTATTAAAATGACCACACTTGATCAAGGACTGTAGTACCCGGCTTTGAACTCAGTATTAAGCCAGAACTTTAATAGTAGTAATATTGTATGTAATATACTTCCATATACTAACAGCGTATGGTGTTTATAATATAAATGAATACAGTACAGTATGTTAAATACAGTGTAAGGGAGGTCATTGTGTTTTGTGGAAAATAAAAACACCAGTGCCCCCAAAATGACAGCAGGACAGCAGTTTCTTTTGGCAGAAAATAATACTTTGTGAACTCATGTCCCTGCCAAAAATAATTTATAACTCTGGCTAGCTCTAGCTGTTTTCGTAATTATAAACATAACAGCAGCCATTAAACACAGAAGGCACTTCAGAGAGAGAGAGAGAGAGAGAGAGAGAGAGAGAGAGAGAGAGAGAGAGAGAGAGAGAGAGAGAGAGAGAGAGAGAGAGTCAAATAAGCAAGTCCGATAAGGGTTTCTGTACGAGCGTGAAGTCAAGAGTCAGAGCACATGTGTGGTGTCTGGCAGTCATTGGCATGAGCGGCCGCCAGGGTTTCAGAATAAACATGAGGGAGTGTAAGTCATGGGTTACAGAGCACATTGGCAGCTCAAAGGACTGTTTCAGCTGAGAGCAACAACCATTCCCATCTGGACTCCAGATACAAGTCATGTGACCAAAAAGGTTGAGCTTTTTTTACTCTTTAAACAAATTGGCTTTGGGAGTTTTCTCCCAACCAGCTTTGAGGTTGTACTGAAAGGGCCTTGGGATCTGCAGTATAATCTTCCCTTGTGTAAGTGCTATAGATCTGCCATTCACTTTTATTGGGGTTTCAAATCCTGCTACAGACACAGTTCACTGGCACTGCCACAGAATGACTCATCAAGTCACACCCAGCACAGAAGCAGCACAACCTGCATTTTTGAAAAGGTCCAGAATCTTATGTAAGGTAAGCTATGGCACTTGTTAAAGAACAGCTGTAACTGGAGGGCATGTCACATGTACATGAAGACAATAGTGCTTAATTATACAAACCTTGCGGTCTCAGATTGGATCCATTCTGAAGACTCTTATCTCTTTGTACGCTCTTTGTATGAAAGCCCTATTGTAAACAGTATAGAGTATGCCATGTCAACTCTATAGATGACAGTGAGATTGCTGTGGATTTTCAGACAAACCATAAAACTGTGTTGACACCGTATTGCCTTCTTTAGGAAATCAATAATGAAGCATGTTGTAGGTGGTACGCAGTTCAACCGTAGACCTTACAAAGGTGGTAAAGTTGCCCTCATTGACGTGGCTTTTTAGGAAGCCAAAACCACACATGACAACAACAAAAATCTACCAGCAAAACAAATTGTATACCATATATTATTTTCAAAACAGAATCATTTATCTGCTAGTTGCACATGATTTTGCCACCTGTGCTTTAATGAATTAAAAACGATTGCTTTACTTGGTCCAGTAACTTTCTGCACATGTATAGTGAGTCAGTTATTATATAACCTTTAGTGTATACTGATATCATGGCCAGTATTTAGCAGGTGGGACTACAATATGCTAATGTCAGTCTGTTTTCTGTTATTTTATACATTTGGCTCACAGACTGGTTCAAGCAAGCCCTACAAATGCAATGCCTAGATATTCAGATAGAGCCCCCGTAGGGTACTTTCACTACAAACAAGAGTTCAAATAATGTACAAGAACCTAATTCATTGTATACTAGACACCAAAAGCATTTAGTACCAGCGAGCAACGATTGGTTGGTGCCAGGAGCACCATAGCAACTTAAAACCTCCTCATTGAGGGGTTATTATTGCTCATGTACGTGTATGTGACAAAATGTCTCTCCATCAGGATACAGAACCTTCCATATACAGGACCAACACTTGAGGGTGCTTTCTCAATATTGGTACCCATTAACCTGGCACACTTAAGTAAGCATTAACACTCAGATGTTCCCTTTCTTTGAACTTTAGACTGGCACTCTAAGGGAAACATGGCCAGCTTCTACATATTTATACTATTGTCTTTAATGAGTAGTCATCTCTTGCTTTGAATTAGTTAAAAACACAGGATGATGGAACACCATGACAGGGGACAGAACCCTAGGTCTGGTTTGATTCTTCAGTAATGAAAAATGACTTGGTTGTAAAAAACCAGCGGAATTCTTGGAAATCTCTCATAATCTATTCCAATTTGCTTTATTGGTAATTAAAAGGTTTAAATCCTGGCTTAGTGAATCATGAGTTTGCAAAGTTTAAAAACAGACATGTTAATGAAGTTACTGTCAAGGTTTGATTTGCAAAACTCTAATTTAGCCAAATTTTCTAATTGCCAGAGTACACTTATGGCTGCATTACTTTGATTAAAAAAAGGGTTGGTTTACTGTTTTATTATATGAAACAACAACAAGAAGTTTCACTGTAAATCATAATTAAGTCTTTGAAATGTGTTCTAATAGCAAATCAAACCGTGCACTTCATCCTGCCTGCTCAATTGAGTCAGCCTTGTGGAGTGCAGCACGTGGCCCTTCAAGCAATATTTTACATGAATTATATTGTAATCTTCCAAAAGAAGCCTGTGGGCTGGATGAGTAGGATTTTCTTTACATAAAAATGTAATAATGCCATAGTTTCAATTTTATTGCGCTATGATTATTATTTTTTTTTATATGCCTTCAGTAAATCGATGGTGTAATCAGGTTACTTAGTATGTTTGTTCATTTTCCTATTTAGATGAATAATTATTTTCTGCCTGTCACATTTATTAAACATGAGCTTGTTACATTTGTAACTAAAATTAGCTGTTTGTTCTACTGCATATTACCTTATTATAATGACCACATACTGTAGGATGAGCGGGGTTGTCTTTCTCTGCAATGGATTAAAAATCAGATCATTCCAATTCATTTAATCAGACTCCAGATATACATATATTTTTAAAATAAATAATAATTATTCATTTATTTAAAGATATTTACACATTTTTTACTTGAACTGTCAGGTCTGTGTGCTTTGTTACCCTCCCTCGTATTGTTAGATGAAGGTAGCCTAGGGCTTTTTGATATACACAAAACCCTCTTAAAAACACCTGTGACTGTACAAGGTAATGCACCAGAACTCAGATGATCCAAGCATGTGTCCCAGGCATTCTAGTGGAATAAGGTTTCATTACACCTGAATAGCTAAAGAATTTGAGACCTTGTACTGAAGCCCACAATGAGAAGCACATTCTGCAAACGTTTCCATTCCAGGACAACTGGGAGACTGTCTTCATGGGTACGTTGGTCAATAAGACCACTGGTTTGAAAAACAAGCTGGTTGCATATCCCCTTCAGTCACTTGTAGCTTGTTAAATTCCCTAGCTACAGCATGTATCAATTTTATAATGCATATATGTTTTATTTTTTCAAAGTTATGGCAGGGGAACTTCTCAAACTCCATAGAGTTCACACAAACTGTTTTAAATTTTCTAAAGAATAAATTTCAAAAATGTGATTAAAGGGGATACACATCAACAATTGTGAGATACTATAATTGTTACTGAATAGTAATTGCCAGAATTTATGGATTTTTTTGTTTTTTTTGAGTGGGAGATAATGAGCCAGAGACAAATTACTTTTATGACTTCCTGTAAAACCGTTATTTACATCCCCTTTGTTCTCCTAGTGGTACATGGGGATATTATTTGCAGGTTCTGGTGATGAGGCAGGTTATCAGGGATTAATACCAGTTTTTAGCTCAGTTGTCCATTCATTGACACATTGTGTAATATACATGAACAAAGCACATATGAATAGTGCTGGGTGAAAATGTGATTCCTGCATTAATTATATAATGATTTATAAAGAATACTTGCACAGTTTACAGTTATTGGGTAAAACAAGTAATGTAAACACTGCAACCAAACATGCAGGTGACTTTTTAGTTCAATCTTCCATTACTTCTGCTTCAGAAACCCATGCTCTTTCAGGACACGCATTACAGCTCTGGCTGAACCTTAAGCTTAGATTCCTGGTTCTCATCCTCCCAGTGCAATCCCCAATGCAGGAAACTGCTCTTAGTGAATGTTTAATAGATGAATGTGCTTTCATGTGGAGAAATGAGCTGGAATAAACTCTGAACTTTGTGCTAGGTTCCTTGATAGAAAAACAAAACAAAACAGCATGGTGGAATTTATGAATGTATATTTAAAACCTGCACTAGATAGCACTGTTTGGACTCCATTTATGATAAACCATTTCAGAAAATCTGATAAATACTGTATGTATTTGAAATGTTTCAAATAATATATTACTACTGATCTAAAAAGACATTTAGATATAAATGACCAATGATATGCGTCAATTAGAGATTACACTTGAAGACAGCCTTGCATTAAATGCATTCTTAGTGTTAGAGTTACACACATTACACACTGTGATTCAGACGCAGAAATGACCTTTGAAATGTAGAATGTATCCAACCTGTTTCAGATCACAGAGCAGTTAGGAGTTGCCTACTTTTTATACAAAATTGTCCCAGTTTTATTATTGTTTGCTTTTGGTGTTAGAATGACCTTATAAACAGATGTTATTTGCACTGGATTTTGAGTTTTCAAGCTTTAGATATCACAAACCACCTTAATCTGTCCCAACCAAAAAGTAAAGTCACCGAGTGGGACACTTCGTGATAACGTGTTGCGACATTATTAAGTGGTCGTGTACTCCCTCTAGCGTTCTATTTCATATACTGCATAGAGAACACTTGCTTCCGGTATAAACAAAATAAAAAAATAATTTTAATCAGTAACTTTGTGTTTAAAGCAATAAATACCGATAAAGTAATTTCTACATATGCACCAAAATTAAAATAATAATGGTAATTCTCTGTATATATATTTTTTGTTGTTATTACCGGAAGTAATTGTTTCACACTCCAGGAAGCTGCGCTGAGAAGGCACGCTGACTTTATCGGGTGGTAGCATGGTCTAAAGTAATTATTATTTATTTTTTTTCAAACTACTGCAGTTATTTAAACATAATAATAATCGAACAATAAGTAACTACATGAACATGTTGGATATTCTAGTTGTCTATACTATACTGTATAATGCAGCAATATACTTGGGGAACTCCCGCAGACATTATCCCTGACTTCATATTATATTAGAGTTCATTACAAGTAATCTGGGTGGTGAGTGGATTATTTGCAAACTATTAGTATTATAACTTTGACGCTTTCATGCAAAGATCATGCTTTATTATTATTATTATTATTATTATTATTATTATTATTATTATTATTTTAGGAAACTTGAAGCATGTCAGAAGCAAATAAAGAATGCAGTGGACACTTGTCTCAGAAAAGCCGAGAGACAGGCCGTGAAGTACTGGTCGTAGATACCTCAGGGACAAACGCAGACGACCAACCTGTCGGGGACTCAATAACTGTTAAAATTGGGGCAACTGTGCCGACTGGATTTGAGCACACCGCTGCAGAAGAAGTGAAGGAAAAGCTGTGCGCAGAATCTACAATCAGCAAAGACCGTGGAAGAATATACTTCGAAATAAACTCCAAAAATCTGCCACAGGTGTGTGCCTGGTCATGATGGGTTTTGTGTGCCGTTATGATTGCATATTACTAAGTGTATATCTGTTTGACATAACTAATAATACATTTTTTATATTTTCCAAATACTTTTATGTTTTATTGAACCTTTTTTAAACATTAGGATCCAGCTACAAATCTGATTCTTAACATTCCACTTGGTATTCATGTACAATCAGCATATATCACCGTGTTAAACTTAAATTAATGATTTCAGTTTGAGAATCTATCGAGATATTATTTCTCAGCTATGCATAGTCATAATTACTTTTATTCTGGTTATATTATACATTTTTCTAAATATATCTTCTTTTTTTTTTGCACAGGTTCATTGTCTGAAGTCAGTGGATAATTTATTTGTGGTGGTTCAGGAGTTTTCAGATTACCAGTTTAAAGACACCAAGGTAAGCTTTGTTTGATGTATTATTACATCATAGGCTTGACATCTGTAAACATGTGTGGCTATAAGCTTCCAAGTGGATGCAGTGTTTTGTGTTGCATTAACAGGTTTGGTTGTATATATGGTACAGTAAGGAGAACACATGCTTTGCGGTTTGGTGTTCTCTAACTCAGACCCAATTATAAAGCCACTATGTAATTTATCTGAAATTAGTGAACTTTAAATGAACATGAAGATCCTGATAGACCATTTTTATATAACTTAGTAAGATAAATCAATCATAATGACATGACTCCCTTTTCTAGCAACTGTACAATATATATATATATATATATATATATATATATATAATTTTCTTTTTTTTTTTTTTTTCACTTATAACAGGAAGAAACATTACAGGATTTCCAGCTGCTTGCTGAAAAGCTTCCGTGGTCGAACCCGCTTGAGGTGTGGAAAATTAACAACTCTTTGAAGAAAAAGAGATCCTGGCGAAAAGTTGTTAATAAAAAATCTACACCCAAGGAAAATGCTAAAAAAGCCAATGCAGAAAACTATAGTGAACAACCTCATTCTGAAAAGCACAGTACTGCAGATACTGTTGACACATCAACAAAAACACTGGAAGGTCTTCCACTGGAATCAAATAAAAAAACAGAATGTTGTAGTGATGGGGGAGATAAAGATAAAGCACCGAGTATATCTTGTGACACCCTCCAAATTGAGGAAGGGAGATTGCCTGGTACAGCTACCGCTGCCTCTGATGAAGATGTACCAGCCACATGTGAGAATGATTGTGACTTGCCAGATGGACAAGAGGCATCAAAGCTGCTCAAGTTCCGTGTAACCTGCAACAGGGCAGGTGAAAAACACAACTTCACCTCAAATGAAGCAGCAAGAGACTTCGGAGGAGCTGTCCAAGACTTCTTTCTGTGGAAGCCAGATATGACTAAATTTGACATTGAGGTATGAATGTTTTCTTTATATTGTCAGGTCTCAGGCATTCTTCATTTGCAAATTACTGTACCGGTAATACAGGTTATCCAGCTGTGCAAACATTTAGAAGTGTACACTGCCTGAACACTCACTGATGCGCCTGGTTCTGATGCTTCCAGTTGCATAATATCAGTTTAGCTTCAGTAGGTACAACTGAGATGATCAATCCAGGGCTCAGTCCTGTATCTAATGTACAACATGGTCCACGGTCCAACATATTCCAGACTTTAATCAAGTCAATGCTGTTATAGCTGTGTCATATTGCCAAACTACTGGGGTGCTTTGACAGGGCAGCGCATGTCTTATAAGTGTTAAAAGATGACTGCAGTTTAAAGAGTTTATTCAAAGTGCATAACTCCCCTTTTGTTTGTGCTTTTATTGTGCTTTCATTCAGGTTTTGCTAAACATTCATAACAGTGAGGTAGTGGTTGCTATAGCACTTACTGAGGAGAGTCTTCACAAAAGAAATATCACCCACTTCGGACCGACCACCCTGCGATCCACGCTTGCTTATGGAATGCTCAGGTAAGAGAAGGGGTCTCGGGCGAAACGAACGATGTTTCAAGAACCACAGGCGTAGTCATTTGAACTTTCTTGTGTTTACTTTTATTTAATGGAGTTGGAAAATGTTTAGATAATGGAAGATGTTCATTACTGTCTTAATTTGCCTGACACTTTCATTCAGTGTGCTGCAGTTTAGTCAGTGTATTTAACCATAAAAGGACATTTCTAAATACAAATGAGTTCACCTTTGTTACCCATGATGCAGTCTTTGTTTCCCACCAGTTTTAGTCATAATGGGTTGTGTTTCGTGCACAGCAGTTTGGACCATAAGCCTACAGTGGGTCTCAAGATAGATGGTGCTATACGTCTGTATTTGGGTACATTGCCAGGTGCTTTGCTGGAATCTTGCATAATACAAGGACTGTAGCCAGAGTGTGGTTAGCCTCTTCCATTTCACAACTTGTAAATTCTTAAGCAACAATCATACAAAGTTTTTATAATTAAAATACATCTTTTTCTGTAATACAGGCTCTGTAAACCCCAGCCATCAGATATTATAATTGATCCCATGTGTGGAACTGGAGCTATACCTTTAGAAGTAAGATTTATTTGTACTTTATCCAATATCTTTCTTTCTACAGTAAACTCTCTTTGTGTCCCATTAATTTGAACTAATTTACAGTGTCTGTTTGTTTATAAGCTAAATGTAATGACTGCTAAATGCGTACAGCTGTATATTACAAATGGAATCTTTCTTTCTTCCATTCACATTGAGATTCCAAATCCTCCTATTCTGTGATGACATTACCCACTACAGTTTGGATAAAAAGGTATCACAGGGGTCTATAACGACAATCGCCTGTTGCCAAGCCAAATCACTTATTTTGAAATGAGTGTTTGTTTTATACCTGATTATTTATTATTTATTTTGGTAATGTGGTACTAATTGTACATTTGTTAGCTAATTCAAAATGAAATTCTTGCATGAATTCTGAAAGAATAATTGAATGTAAAGTTTTGTTTTTTTTTCCCAGTACAAATTTATCCGAGTTTCTTGAAAACTGCTTAGTAAAGGGTTTAATATGTTTAATATTTAAAGTGTTATATAAAAAAAAATCTGCACTATGGCATGTTTTTGTTTTAATTTAATTTATTTTATTTAAGTTAAAACTGATGTGTGATTTATTAAATTGATTATCTCTTTATTAGGGAGCTATGGAGTGGCCGTGTTCTTACTACATGGCTGGGGATAACAATGAACTAGCGATAAACCGGACAATCAATAACATCAATCACATACACAATAAAAGGCATAACAAAGGAAGGTAAAACAATGCACTTTGTTTTATTTCTGGTTCTGCTTTTGAGATTATGAAATTGAGGTGACTGTTTGAAGTGTGGTTTCCGTCATACTATGTGAATCTGAGTCTAACATTCTTTGTCGTACTTACAGGTGCAGGGATGGGAAAGACTCCAGTTGCATAGCAGTTGGATCCATTCCTGGTTTTACTACGAGTTTATTGACTCGCCTGAACTTGTTACCTATACACTGTGGCTAATTAAACTCATAGTAAAACCTGGAATGGCTGAAACTGCTATGCAGTAGGAATCTTATTTCCATCCCAGAGCTTTCCTAAAACCTTCACTTTTTTCATTTGTTTTTATTATGAAACTTTTTTTTTTGAGTTGTTCCAGGTATTTTATGACTTTATTATGTACCTGAAGTTGTGTGAAAGCTCAAAGGATGCAGAAAACTAAGGGGCTGTGTGCTGCAGAATATTTTAACAATAAAACAAAGTGTGTATGAAAAAGCTTGATTGGCATTTCAATTGTATGGTATTTAGCTTTTTTGACTTTTAACACGTTGTAGGGTTTTGACAATGTATTTCCTTTACCTTCTAGTACAGCTTATGGTCTTCCTATAGACACTGTACAATGGGACCTATGTAAACTTCCTATCAGGACTGGCTCTGCTGATATCATCGTAACAGATATGCCATTTGGAAAAAGGTATGCCAGTGCTTTTGTGTGTTTTATTTTTTTAGTTGCACCTTGTATTGCCTGTTATGTCAAAAGATAATTCTACTGTGTTTTAATATATTTAAATGCAATGCCATCCATTGTTTCTGTTCATCATGCAAAATAGTAGACACATGCAGCAAAAATCATCTTTAATATTGTTTTATTATTGTTTCTAGTTGCCTTTTTTTTTTTTTTTTTTTTTAAATTTAGTCATTGCCGATTATTTTTATTATTTTCTCCCAATTTGGAATGGCCAATTATTTATTACGGTCGGCTCACCGCTACCACCCCTGCGCTGACTCGGGAGGGCGAAGATGAACACACGCTGTCCTCCGAAGCGTGTGTTGTCAAGCCGACCGCTTTTTTTCACACTGCAGACTCACCATGTAGCCACCCAAGAGCTACAGCGTCGGAGGACAACGCAGCTCTCGGGCAGCTACAGGCAAGCCCGCAGGCGCCCGGCCAGACTACAAGGGTCGCTGGTGCGCGGTGAGCCGAGGACACCCTGACCGACCTAACCCTCCCTCCCCCCGGGCGACGCTCGGCCAATTGTGCGCCGCCCCTTGGGAGCTCCCGTCCTCGATCGGCAAAGGAATAGCCTGGATTCGAACTCGCGACTTGCAGGCTATAGAGCGCATCCTGCACTCACGTGGAGCGCCTTTACTGGATGCGCCACTCGGGAGCCCCCCTAGTTGCCTTTTTAACTTGCATATATTATACAGTATGTATACCTATAATCATTCGACTTTGTTTCAGTAAATATATACTCGGTGTAATTGTAATTGTATCAGCATAACCAATAGGTGGCTACCCTGTCATAAGTTTTAATACCCTGTATCTTTCTAAACAAGGGATTTAGGGGAGCTCCCTAATAAAAGCTAAATCTCAAAACAATAATTATGTGAATATAATGTACCGCCGTGCCTTTTCTTTGTGGTGCCAACAATAAAGTTGCTGACAAGGTGAGTGTCATTCAGTCTTCAATTTATTAATCAGAAACAACTGTAGCTGGCTTCCAATCTCACACTGTAGGCAGGTACTGTATCTCACTCAAAAAACTGTCACACACATTTTAACGGCTCCTCCACCACACACACACAGTCATGCAATCTAATTAGTCCATTCGCTTTTTGTTACTCAAGAATAGGTTCTAGGAAGAAGAACTGGGACCTGTATCCCTCTTGTTTGAAGGAAATGGGCCGTGTCTGCAGACCAGAGATAGGAAAGGCGGTGCTGCTAACTCAGGACAAGAAATGTTTTGCTAAGGTAACTTGTTATTTGCAAAGTGTTCTACATATCAGTGGTGACTAATATAGGGAATCCCCATCTAGGGTTGACTGAACATATTACAGTATAGTAGTATACACTCCCCCCATAGTCATAACACCCCCTGCATTATACAAGACTGAAATTACCAGGTATTTTTCAGAATCAAAACTAGATGTATTCTCATATACTCATTATCATGTAAATCGGTCTTTGCCACTTTTTTTTTTATTTTGCAAAGCTGCTGGAGATATTTCAAAACCTTATAAGATTTGAGGTAATGACTTCATGTGCAAGGTTATATAAACTGCAGATTAAAGGTAAAGGTGTAGTGTTTGAGAAGAGGTAGACTTGGCTACCATAGATTAACTGGGGGAAAAACATGAAATTATGCAAAGCTGTGAAAAAGTACAGTATATTAAGCAGTATTCATTTTGTGAACAATAAGTGTTATGTCTGTTTTCTCTTAGACTCTGTCTACAATGGGACACCTTTGGCAAAAGTCTCACACTGTCTGGGTGAATGTTGGCGGGCTCCATGCAGCTGTTTATTTTCTGAAACGAACTTCATTGTCTTTCAACAAGATTACAGAGGACATTAAAAATAAGGAACCTGCTGAAAAAACAAAGACTGAAGAATAAAAAATATATATATATAATGTATGGTTTCCAGGATAAGATAATGGGCAAGATTTCAGATTATCAGTGTGACTAATGGAGCTACGATAGGTTAGATTAAAATTTTTATTCAATTTTTCAATTTCATTGTAATTGTCAAACATTATTGCCCAAGGGAACCAAAACGGATATCACAAGATTGTCTAATTCCTGTAACTGTTTATGTTGAGTCCAACATGTTCTTCTGTATCTTGGGTATGTTATTACAAAGATTAAAAACAATGGCTTACATTTTAAAAGGTCAGGGTTTAAAAGAAATGTGTGCGTGTTTTGTTTTGGCAGTTGATTTGAATGCAGTTGGGCTGCATTTGTATATTCTCACTGTAGTTCAGGTGTTTTTAATCAGATTACAACAGTGGCCCACAAATATACTATATTACCTCTTCTCCACTGGGTTGTTTTTCCACTGCAGAGCCGAGCCGTGCTGCTGACGTCACAGAGTTGTTATTATTGCCAAAAGGTGCGCAAACAAATGGTGTTCAAAAATTAATAGACCAACGCTACAGCTGTATCTTGTATCGCTGTATTTTGTAAATATATTGAAGAATTTCTTTATCATCCACAATGTTACTGATCATATGGATTTAATAAAGTTCAATTAGTTCTGTTGAAGGTGGAAAAAAGATTTTAAAAATACTATTTGCCAAAGATATCCCGTTTTAAGGATAGTTGTATTTTTTTCTAGAGTTGGTTATTGTTTGGATGCTTAAAAGAAATAAATAAAATAAAAAAGAAGCTGCGCGAATGTAATGAGAGCCGTAGTTGTATGTATGGTAGAGCTGTATTTTATATGTATGGTACAGCTGTATTTTGTTTTACTGTATTTTTGTAAATACGTTTAGAATTGTTTTATTTTCCTGCATTTTTTTGTTTATAAAAATATAGTAATTCAAAGATGAGAAATTTGGTAGAATTTTGTGTTTTTGGGTGTGTGAGTTAAGTGTACCGTACCCGCGGTTTATGTCCATTTGCTTCAAATCGTCAGAAATTCGGGCATAAACATTCTCATTTCTGACGCACGACTCCAAATCTTTCTGAACACTTCTTTTTGCCCACGGAGAAACTAGTGTCTGCACTTCCTCAGCATCCCAAGGCTTTGTGGAGTGTACTGACGGACGCAACGTAATGATGAAAATCCTTAACCCTGGCTCGGCTCAGCTCACAGCCGGATTCAGATGTTTTGTGAGGCTGAAGTTCCACGGTTTGGTTCTCGCTCGGCTCAATAAGCAGCCAGTGGAGAAGTACCCGTACTGTACCGAGCCCTCATGGGTTGGATGTGCCAGTGGAGAAGGGGTATAAGTGTGTGTGCCCCCCCCCCCCCCCCTTCAATTATGGTTTAGGAGAGAGAGTGATCAGTTGAATTATACAGTTACAAAGCAGAAAACAGTATGATTTTACATAGTTTCACATAATATTTTCTTTGTTTGAATGGGTCACAGAAAGGTTTTATTTGCTATAACTTGTTATAACTGGAATGTTAAAGAAATAATTTATGTATGTATTTTGACATTACATATCAGCAGGGGAACAATTAAAACTGAAAAAGAGCAGCACTTTCATACAAGGGTTTACTAACTTCAGCATCCAATTCATATCATTCATGACATTTGTCTGATAACGTTACATTCCGTAACAAAGAAAAGTGACATCAGTCTTGTGCTATGCAATTACTGTTCTTTGAAATGCTTTACTGTGCATGGCTATAGTTTTTTACCATGACATACCACGTGTGGTATTTATTAGAAAGATTCAGTTTTTACTGCGGTCTGGTGGAAGTCCATGCTGTCTCTGGTTTTGTTTTCGCTCGATCCTCTGGAGTGTGCTGCAGATGGCTAGTTTACGGAAAGTCTGCCACTGCATCTCTTTCTGGAGTCGCTCCAAGAGCTCCTTTTCACCAGGATAAGGATGTTGCTGTTAATGTATAAACAGAGGGATCTTTTAAGATGACACATACTAAATTAACCAATACAGATATAGGATATAAGATTTTTAAATCTCTTTTTGAAATTAAATAATATTTCCTTTGTGAATGGTTATCGAAGTGTTTTTGTGAAGCCTTCAGGTTGGTATAAGAAGAAAAAAAAGAAGAGTCTTTGTCTTCAAATCAAAACCACTCGTTTATTGATGCATACAGGGAACGCTTCCAAGCACAGAAGAGAAGAATTCCAACATAATACATTTATACAGCAAATTCAAATTCAGTTTCCTTCGTGCTCCAGTCAGCCCGAGACAGCGCCCTGTTAACCCCTTCTATGTTATTGTGCAGTGTCTAAAATACTAGTATCGTGTGCCTAACTGAAATCTGATAACCTTTCTAGCTGTTTGCTCTTGCATGAATTTTATGGTTTGTAAGTACCTTACTTATCCTCAGCCCAAACCACGATTGCTCCCACTATGCATACAGATTGGTTTTGCTTAGGTATTTCAGAAACACTGCATTCCCAGACTTTGTGTCTTCTGCTTTGCTTATCTCCGTTGTAGGACAGAACACAACAGCTTTCTACCTCCCCTGTTAATCTCCTTTCAGAAAGAAACAGGGTGTAAGCTTGTAATTCTGAGTGCTTCGCAAACTGTGACCCAAGCTCATCCATGTTCTCCAACATTATAGGTTTTCTTGAATATATATATATCTATATATATATATATATATATATATATATATATATATATATATATATATATATATATATATATATATATATATAAAACTGTTGCCTTGATTAGTTGCACATTTTTGACTAGAGCGAGAAAAAGGAACCTGTCCCTCATTTTAAATTTTTTCAAATCTGTACCATATATTTCTATGCCTCAGACTTGCTTCTTTGTTATTTAAAACTCACCTCCCTCTGTGCCCTGTGACAACAATAATGAAAAAGCAGGCCTGTGTGTATTGGCTCTCTGACAGAGAACACAAAATACTTGTAGTTTTTCTGTAACCAACTACATATTAACACAGTGAAACTTCCAGGTTGGATTTGCCCTGACGGGAAAACCATTCACACAATGTCATGTTGATCTTTCAAAGTCAAATCAACTCTGCTGCTAAAAAAATCCCATGAATGTTTATGTCAACAAAGTGAGACTCTGTTCACACAATAAAGGTTGTATTTCTTTTAAAGACTTTTTTTCTTTGCCCAAGACACCAGCACACAAACCCTTCCTAATATCTTTGCAGCAAACCTGAAATGCCTTGGCAACAAGTCTTGTTTGAATAGCAGGGCTATAAAGTATTTTTTTTATTTTATTTCCTGTCCTAAAATCAACACCGCTGTTTTTTTTTTTCATAAAGACTACTTTTATTTCAACTGAATTTTACTTGTGAATATTTAGTGTTTATCAGTGACTACAAAATAGTATTTTTTTATTGGACAATGATCATAGTGAAACAATCAAGAGAATCATACAATATTGATGTGTATCAAATCGGAAAACAACAGGCCCTATTCACAAGGTTTCAGCTCAAGACTTGCCAAGTCTGTTTGCTCTCACTGTACTTTGGCCACTTGGCATCTTTATTGTACCATTTTGTTTTGCTGTGTCGCTGTAAGAATGATTGCATACCTGCTGCCTGAGCTTGTCAAGAACATCCTGGGATGCATTGTCCAGGTAAAACTTCTTAGAGATTTGCAGGCACTCTGCCCCATTGCTAATTATATAGCAACTTGGCTGGTCACTGAACAAAAAGTCAGATAGTCCCTTTAAAAACAAACAAAACATAATTTGGTAAATTACCATTATGTGACAAAGAAATGTATTCTATAAATGTATAAAAGGCATGTTTCCATTTTAAGGGCACATTAGTATAAACATCACTGGGGAATTTCCAGTTGTGAGTTCTGTCATTAATGAGAACTTCTGTCTTGCATAAGTAAAATCTGGTATAAATAAAAAATAGGATTGTTGAGTATTTGTTTGAGCATTTTTTGATTCTGCATATTTACTGTACATGTGGTTTATGCAAAATCATGACATTTTGTCTTGCATAGAAGCAACAAGCTTTTTTTTTTACAGCCCTATCAGTTTGACATCCTTTTCTAATGCACTTCAAAGGGAGTAGAAAATCAGTATGCTATACAATACTTACAAAGACTGATCCTTTTACCAGTGTGTCTATCATTATGAATGCAGGCTTCGTTATTGTGGTTTTGGATAGATTCATTTCATCTAGTAGGGAATAAAAACCATATCAATAAAGGTAATCTATCAATGCAAACTATTTAGGAGACACCATCAACAATAGTCTTCCATAATAGCCTTTTACCTGTTTTATCCTTCTCAGCCTCTAGTTTTTCTGAAACCGGTGAAGGAACGACCAGCCTTGCCCTGAGGTAGGCAGACTTCATAGGAGAGGGTAATTTATTGACCTTGCTAGATTTATCATCCATCTTGGTCTCCAGCACTATTGTGTTTGGGTGTCTTTCTCTCAGTCCACATTCGCTGTCCTCTGTCACTCCCCAGACTTGGTTCTCTGGGCTACTGGATCCATTCACTGTGCGTTGTGGATTAAAGTCAACCAGTCCTGTTCTGTGAGACACAGAGGGAGCGTTCTCCTTTCCTTCATCGTGCCTCACGGTCCTCTTCTTTTGCTGTGTCTTTGTAGGGTGTTTGTCCAGGATGATCTTCTCGTGTTCATGACCTTCCGTGGGAGTCCCGGGATGTACTAAGGTAGAAGCAGCCTGGAAAACTTAAAAAAATAAAAATAAAAAAACACCACAAAACCATAAAAGTAAGGACTCGATCTACCCTTCTGTGACTACATCCCGGGTCTTCACTAGAAGCAAGTTGGTTTGGTTTAATTCTGTCTAGTACCTTATTTTCTTTCCTGAAGAAAATATACATTCAAATCTCCCTCAGATCTCAACCTATTTAAGGCCAATGGGAGAAACGGGACTGTTGGCTCAGGCAAGGTGACCCTAACATAACTTTCTCGCAAGATACTGTTAATATTCTCTGCCTTTTTTAGGGAAGTAATTCAAACAAGTGTAGCTTTTATGAAAGACCATTGATAATGAACTCTACAAACTCCAGTATTTTATTAAGAATACCCAAAGCCAGCACAAACCAATAATTCTGATACAGTCTTCATGTTGGATTTTACCACAATGGATATAAATAATGCAGTATTTAGTGATGACACTGTATTTGAAATGTCATAACTAACACAGCTAGTAAGCATTGCAAACCATGCTTACTGACTTTTTATGTGTGATGCAAGTGTTCCTTGAAAAACAAAAACCACCAAGTGCAATTGGTTTCCAAGGATCTTTTCCTATGTGATAGTAAAGGTCACACAAACAGAGTAACTCTTTCATAGAAGTGTGTTACACACAGTATTTCTGTAGATGTGGTTCAAAACGAATACATTTCTTACAGACCGTTAGCAATGATTTGCAAGGACAACTTACTACTGGATTGTTTTTTTCTCTTGGCTGGAAAGATGGCTTCAACACCGTGATCCATTTTAAAAACTTTCATTACTGAGCAGCTACCCTGAAAAGCATTGTGAGGAAAGAGAGACAGACAGTATGAATGCGTCAATATAAGAAGGACAAAATGCAGCACTAAAAAATATAATGAAATTTAAGGCTATATATTCTGTGTGGATGGGTATGGAGGGCATACACTGTCCTTTGGAAGTTGATAAAGACATGATTCTGATCACATTAAAAAGGAAAATATTCAAACAGCGAGTGACCTTGACCAGTGTTGTCCTTATTGTAATTCATCAAAATGAACCTGTTAAATAACTTTTAGGAGACTGCCCCACTTAACACCAAGTTTATACTATATTACCTAAAGGTAGTAGACTCTTCACTTAACTCACGGCCATGTGAAGGAGCAGCGAAACATCTGTTTCTTAGCAAGTAAAAATAGCTTTTAATGGCGTTTTGCAATACTTTATAAGCAATACAAACCACCAAAGGTTTACCAGTATAGATTGCACTGCAGTTACCTTGCTTATACTTTACATTCACTATGCTATGTTTTTAGCATGCTTCATCATACTTCTCCATAAAACTTCACTACATTTCAGTAAAAGAAAAAAAAAGCTTATAAACTGCTATCCACGTATTCCAAAGTGCATGTTGCATGTATAAAACCAACACATATCACTTACAGATCTGACAATGTAGATCCAATCATTTATGCTACTGGTCTGTAAAATGACAGCGCCTCTTCTGCAGGGAAAAGCACAGCTAAATATAAATAAATGCATTTAAGATATTGTCAAGCACAGTTAAATTGTAACAAAGCAGCAAACATCGATAACAATAAAAAAAAAATAAGCGAAAGTTTGAAATTAAATATTATTTTGCCCACATACTCATTCTGTGAAACTGCCTGGTAGGTTTGTTACACGGATAAGTAATCTGTCTTCTACAGTTTCTTGATTTGATCTACATGCAACCATAACTATTTTAATATATTATCAGCAATACTAAATTGCACATTTCTTTACATTGTTTTTTTCATGGATTCAATAACGTTTTTAGCCAGTTCTGTTATACAGAGCAAGTAGCTATTGATTAATAGGCAGAGTACTGGCAGGTCACCACATCATTGCTGAAGGTGGGACTTTTTCTGTTGCAACCTGCATTCTAGTGAATGACTGTAGCTTTTTGGTTCATTCTGACCATATCTTTTGAAATGTGTATCTTGTGTTTGTCAGAGATTAACTGTTTCAGTTGTTCTTTTTCAGCAGTTCCATTTAGCTAGAAACACACAACCAGATTATAAAAATAATGTTTACTAACCTGAAGTGTTTTACAATACATTTCCCTGGATTGTCCTCCAAGAGTTGAAGGGGCCAGCCTTTTAAAAACTTGAGTTCACTTTATAGAAGAAACGAGTGACGTTACGCTTTGTACTAGGAGTCATACATACAATAATTAACCATGCACATAACCATAACACACAACAAGTAACCATGCACATCTCGGAGTAATATTAAAGACAGCTGATCTAAGCAAAAATGCATGAAGCAACAGGCATTTACTACTGCAGTAGTCTCCCTAGATTATTGGAGAGAAATTGCTAGCCACTTTTTTGTGCTTAAAGCCCTTTTCAGAAACTGACTGGCTGAGATTATCAATGGTGTTTATAATGCTAATTGGTCCTACCTGAGAAACATAATTTGCTCTGGATCACCTTGCTTCTTTCTTCCTCCAGGTAGAAAAATATGTGCAAAATCCTGTAGAGGAAAACCATTGACTAACATACTGTACATCAAGTTTTATAGATAGCTATAATTGAGGCATCTAAAACCCTTTAATGTTAGAGGATGCATCAAATAGGCCTCCTGTCTTGAACTAAAGTGGTAATTATACTGAGATTAATATATACCCCAAAGAGATTTTTAAACAAAGTAGACCTCGCTTTTGTTGTAGGTTACACGTAATAATAATTGTTAAATTGATTAAGTACTGTAGTGGCCTTTTCCTTTGTATTTAAGTAATCCTTGGTATTTGCTAGTCATAAAATGTGGTATAAGGTTCTTTCATTTTATAATAATAATAATAATAATAATAATAATAATAATAATAATAATAATAATAATATTATTATTATTATTATTATTATTATTATTATTATTATTATTATTATTATTATTATAATATAATAAGACAATATATATATTTCAAATAGGTAACTGTGTTTTCTGTATTCCTTACCTCTCTGTCCAGACAGAGAAACTCTGCTGGTTCCTGGATGATGACAGAGGAAGGCCACCGGTCACTATTTAGAATTTCTTTATCCTATGTGATTTAAAAGGATATTCTTTATTAAGATTAACATAAAGCCACACATGTTATGTTTACATGAAACCAAACATACAAATACAAATACAAAATTGGTAAAAAAAAAAAAAAAATTGGTTTGAATTTTTTCTGCCATCTCGCTCCTCTACCTGTAATTATTATTTTTTATATAGTTTTTTTTTTTTTTTTTTTTTTTTTAAATACAAAATTTCAAAATTGCATAGGGCAGGCATTAATACTCCTATTGAGCATTCTTTACTTTTTTTTTTTACTAATTAAATAACTCCATAAATCTTAAATAGGTCTCAGGTGTGCAGTTTTGAAAGAAGCACATTTTACATCAAATTTGTATTTCCATCTAGGCTAAAGAAAAACCTCTTGGCATGCTTTCCAGATAATTCTTCACTTGTACTTCCTAGAGCATTTCACCTCAGCAATGTCTTTGTGGTCAAAGTGCGTCAATCCTTAGAGGAAGCAGCTTGTTGGTTGAGAGATATTTCACATTTCTGGGGTGAAATGACCTATGAGTACAAGTATAGTAGACAACGTAAAAGTAAGACATGCAAACTGAGAGCTTTCTTTAGTATTGTATCAATCAGGCACTATTTTTAAATGAAAATATATGTAAGCTTTCTGAAATTATTTAATTGCCTATTACCTCTTGCGATTTTGCTACATCATACATATTAAAAAATTCATAATGGAACATAACATACCCCAAATGCATCTCCTTTGCTTAGAAACCATGCTGGCTTTACCTGGCCTGTTTCGTTGTTCTTTTTGATCACAATAGCTGCAATAAAACATTCTCATTGTCAGCAGCAATTGTTATATCATTGCAGTATTTGAAATATATGGCCACATCAGCAAAGCTTTATTAGTGATTGGTAAAAAAAAAAAAAAAAAAAAAAGCATTTTGATAGGTTCACTGTCAGTTTTCTTTTTTTCTTATTTTCTTTTTTTATTCTGAACGCATTCAGCCACTTTTTTTTTACCTGTCTCTCTTCTTTAAACTGAACTACAAATACCAGCATGCACTAGTTTGACATTCATTTTTCTTACTTTCTATAAAGTGAAGCAGTTTAATTAATGCCAATATAAGTAAAGGGCCCTAATTAGTATAGTATATTGAGGACCTTAACATTGTAGCCCTGCTTCTAGGGGTCTATTTCTATAAAAAATAAATACTTGCCCAGCAAAATTAGTGAAGTTGAACTGTTTAGGTCAAAGGTGTTAGTTGAGTTTGGAGTGAGGAGAAGGGTTCTCGGAAAGCTTCCTGTTTACTCAAGGTCAGTGTCTAATTTCAAAAGGACTTCTGCTGAGATATTGCTTTGAACTGAAATCCATGATTCCAATAATTCCCTACATTTACACGCTGATTGGAAACAGAATGGAGACTTTTCCACCCAAAAGTTGAATGCAAGCTTGCAATGAGTGTCTTAAAAAGATTGTGTTTTCTTTGTATTGGTCATTACATTTTGTGACTAAGTAGTCTGTGTGACTTTAAAGCAATTTTATAAAGAAATAATTGTAATAAGCGTGAGGGTGTAGAAAAAGTATAAATCCAAAACATATTTTTGTAAGCTTTGCAGGCATTGCATGTGTCCCTACTTAGCCACTTCTTTAGACTGTTTAATATTTTCCACAATTTTGACATTCTAAACTGTTGATTGTTTTTGTGTGATGAGAACATGGCTTAGATAAACTGTAATCAAAACCCTATTTTAAAATTACCATTGTTTTTCTACAACATCAAAGAGTTAGTATACAATTAAGTATCCAACCGCATGTTAAGTTAATATTAGATAATATAGACTAATATGTTGCACATTTAACATTTTAAATGGTTGATTCATAATCTTTACTGGTAAAGATATTCATAATGTTTTACTACTGTATGCCCTACCAAACTGCATCTTGGACAGAAATCTACCAGTCCCTTTTGACAATACAGCTTTGGCTCTCTATGCTGTAAACTTCACAAGCTATAGCATTCTCTGTCACAGTGGGACCTTAGTAATAAATGTCATTAATGTAATTACATCTAGACAAATAACATTTTCATGCTGTGAAATTACTGCTGTAGCTGATGTATTTTTGTAAAAAATCTTTCAGTATGCTTTGAGGATGTAGGCCTGTCAACATACATCAAGAGTTTAATAAAGTCTTTCTCACAGAACCACAGCAGCTGCAAATATCAGCTTTTGTAACCTTCATTGTTCCTCAGACGAAACCGGACGAGTTTCTCTCTGTTTCTGATGTTACTATTTCAAATTCAACATTTTCAAAATCCATATTCGGTTCTTTACTGTGTGAAGCTTTGTAGCAATTTTTGACATGAACAAATATATATATATATATATATATATATATATATATATATATATATATATATATATATATATATATATATATATATACAGTATATAAACTTGCTTTTTTTGTACTTCTGCTATACTGGGTACAAATCTAACTTTATAGCTTTCCAGCTGGCACAAAGTCAATTTATTGGACTTTAATTTTACAAGCTCCTGCTGGCCTCAACCTGTCTCATAAACACAACGACTCCAGACTCCTCTTCCAGTGTGGTCTGTATATATGAGCCCACATAAGCCATTATTTACCTAAATCTGGCCTTTCCTGGGTAGTTTAGCAGACAGCAGTATAAAACAGACAGCAGACTGTTTCTATGAATGCAACCCGTTGCCCTGGAGACAAACTCGGTACAGGACATTACAAGCTCTGCAACACAAGTGAACCTCTTGGTGGGAGAACAGTAGTGAGATTCTTTAGAATGCTTGGAAATGCAGATGTACTCTTAATAAATGAATACATGCATAGTCTTTTCTTCTCTCTGACTGTATCCCTGCCTGAGTAGAGTGGCAGGTATGATCACAAGCAGGGATGTAGCTCTGACAGAGCAGAGAACCATAGTTCTCCCCAAACAGCTACGGTAATACCCTGGATCACTGGCAGGGAATTTAAATGTTTATCAGTGAGTCACACTGTATACTATACTATGACCTAAATATAATTTCAATATGATTAGTGAGCAATGTTTATGGAGGCAAACCTTATGTATAATATTATTCCTCGTTTTAGTAGACATTCTTGATGGAATTTCATCAGTGTAACACGCACCCCTCTATAATTCTTCTCTCTCACACTCATATTTCAAAGGCTACAACTTTTTATTCAGAATTTATATTGCTACAGCCTGTTGTATTCCCTCCCAAAACAACAAAGCCCTATTCACATAACTTTAATTCACACATTATTTGAAGATTGTTTCTAATATAGTTAGATGACCATGAAACCATTCAAGACTGCTGTTGACTTTGTTCATATAACAGTGTGAGTTGCAATAATGCTTTTCTAATAGCTGGGAGTTTTCAAAGCTGTTAGGGTTCTTGGATTCTGAATTTGGAGACCATTTATCTTCTATGTATCATTTTATATATGCCACAGTGGATAAGTAGTAACAATACACATAGACAGGTATATTGGTAGACTGGAAGCTTCACTGTATAATAAATACATAGTATGCAAAATAAATAAATAAATACATAAATAAATAAATAACCCATGCGGAATAAACCACACGTGTTGCATTAAAAAGAGCGTGTTTTGAAATAAGAACAGTGAATTATGATTACCATAAAACTTCAATTAAATGCCTCCAGCGTTTATTTACAATATTTACCAGCAGACCCGGCGCGTATTGGAGACCAGCGATTATTTGAGCCCGGTGTTTATATTAGATCATATACCTTCACATGCTTCATGCGGTCATTGAGAAGACGCTAGAACACCACCCTGTAACAACATCCTAACTCAATTGAAACAATCCAGCAACTTTGTTAAAAGGTTGTGTGTCTGTGGGAACTAAGTAACAGTTTTGTTTTATAACAAAATTACACTGTATTGTACACCCTCATGTATAAAGTGAAAGTATTATTACGGTCTTTTTATATGCACTGGTTAACAAGGCTATGGTATGCAAAACGTTGGAAAATAAACAAACGGTATACGAATTTTTTATTATTAATAATAATAATAATAATAATAATAATAATAATAATAATAATAATAATAATACAAACTTCTAAAATGTTTTTTTTAATGAACAATAAAAGCAATAAGTATCACTATCAAAAATAATGTATTGTTTAATCTCAAACTTGTACATTGTTAATACAACAAAACACGTTAAAATACATCAAGAGATTTGTATCTAGCCTACTTTCAGCACGCTTAAAATTATCAAAACTTTTAATAACGTAATAACTACATTAAACAAATATGCATTACATGTAGGCCTACCTTAAATTACGTTTTCTATTATTATTTAATAATTCTGAGAGTCACTTCAATCGCTGTCACTTATTAGCAGTTCATTCGTCTCAAGCTCCTCCTCATCTTCCTCAGCTTCAATAGCAATGACAGACACCCGGCGTGTATTCACAATATTTGCCAGCACACCCGGCGCATATTATTTGAGAGCCGGCAATTAATTACTGTAGATTAATTTTGTATAGGCTCTGGACTCTTGACTGGAGAGTTGTGCGTTCAATCCCAGGTGGGGGACACTGCTGCTGTACCCTTGAGCAAGGTACTTTACCTAGATTGCTCCACTAAAAACCCAACTGTATAAATGGGCAATTGTATGAAAAAAAAATGTAATTGTATGTAAAAATAATGTACCAATTGTAAGTCGCCTGGATAAGGGTGTCTGCTAAGAAATAAATAATAATATACATTTTTAGTTTGTGTTTAAAAGATAACAGAATGAAAACAATGACTTGAAAGGTTTATGTAGTAAAATGTGCAATTCATTGGCAGGAAGCTTCATTGTCACTGTGAACTTAGCAGTGCCAAACATCCCCAGTTAGGCTTTATAGAAACCTGCTTCATTGCTTTTGGAAAGTCTCAAAGACTAGGATGAGACGTCTGAAAAGTTTATCACTCTTTTTGTTCTCAATCAATAATTCTTTAGGGTTCCATTAAACGACTGGCAGGCTTCCCTCTTCACCTCATTTTATTACTTGGTTAAATTATACTGGATTTACAGATGAACATTAAAGTGATTTACTCAACATATTACAAGACCTGGTGTAAATCGCTTTTAACAAAGCTTATATCAGTCTTATTATTGTGACCTTATGAGACCTTATTACCATTTAGGTGGTTTTATTGTAGAATGGTGTCTAATTTAGTCTGAGACAAGACCAGGCAATATGAAAGTACAAGGTATTCTTTTTATAAGAATTGCATATTCTGTTCTCTACTAAAAGAGTCTACTAAAGGGCTTACCTGATCCAGATAGGCAAATGTAGAAGGAATGAGGAATGTGTCCTTGCTGAACCATCACTTGCTGGGCTTCATAGCTAATACGTGGAATAATAATGCACAGTGAATACATCATTTTAAAATTAATAATTAGTATTTGATGTGTGCAGAACTTTTGCTCAGTTCTTTAAATGTGCTGTTCTGTGGTTTAATGAGAAAAAGCCCAGTCATTCGCAGGAAAAGCCCAGTCATTCACAGGAGTATTAGGCAAGGCTTTGATGTGAGGTGTTCAGCTGGCAGGTGCTTCTGTATCCAAGACTGCACATGAGGAACAGTCTCAAAAGTGATACTTCTGTAGGCCTGTCTGGACAACTGCCCTCGCCAGCTTCAGTAAACGAAATGAACAATGTAATTATTGAGGAGTTGTCTTGTATATGCCACAATTTAACAACAATGAAGGATTTAAGCTTCCTGATAATTGGTCACATCAAGTCAGTGCAGTCCCGTGTTTTGACAGTGTTATGGCAAATCCCTACTTCACTATGTTTTATTGTGTTATTTTTGGCAGACCCACCTTGCATACCAAGCTGCCTTTGCAACCTTCTTCTGTCGGGTGCCAGAGTAATTGCCAAAGCCCCTGATTTCTTGCAGGGCAGTGAGAATGAAATGAACATCCTGTTCAGAACGGTCCTGAGGTGGGCGGCTAAGAATCCACTTGACAGTCTCTGAAACCCTGAGCTGTGTACAAAATGGAAACACTTAAAATGCTAAGTATTTGTGTGCTTATGTAAGGATAGCAGAAATTGTAAGATTTTAATTAAATTGTCTCTTGGGGAAAAATGGTTTTGAAAAATACAAATTCAAGAAGTGCATGAATCCAATTTTTATTTTGATTAATTGTTAATGATGCTACTCTATGAAAATGCTCAAGTCAATCGAGATGGGTTCTTAGAATGACATATCAAAGTTCCATATTCTCTCGTTTGCCAAGACTATAAAATAGTTGGTATAGTACAGATGACACGTGACTCAAACTGGGTTTCATTTTACCTGGATTTTGGTTTTGGCTCGAAAAGATGTCAAATCAAAAAGAATTTCTTGGTCTGTCCCCGGGTTCTTTTTCTCCTCTGCCCTCCATCTTCTGACTCTCAGAACTCCATAACTATTTGTAGCGCTGTTGAACATTTCCAAAATGTGGGTTTGGGAGAAGAATATTGCAGAAACTGTCTGTCATCTAAACCTTTTTCTACAGCATGTACTGTAGTTTTGTACTTACAGACCCTAAAGCTAAAATTATTACTTTTGAAGAAACTAAACAAGCATGCTTATCAGCCATGTTTTCTAATCACGTAGAGATCGCTGTAGCTAAATGATCTAATACATAATTCATACACGCTGTGGGACACTGCAGCTTTAAGTATTCACCAGTAATAGCAAAGATGCAGAGATGGGTACATTTTATGTATATTTCAAAAATATAAACTACTCAGTTTAAATGGTTACATTCTGGAAACTCCCTTGGCTACTTCTTTATTCATGTCTTAAAAAATAATAATAATAACTTGCATGACAAACATGGCACAATGTGACAGCATGTGTTCACACTTCTATAGTACATAATGGTACTACTTACAAAAGATGATGATCCCTGTACAGCAGGCAAAGCATGGCCACACATTTAGCAACTTTCTGAAACCTGAATAAGAACTTGGGCTGAAAAAAGCAGAACATTAATGAGCAGTTTTGTAATGTGAGTTTTATTGAAGCGGCTATATGGGTTGTTATTGTATATATTTTTATTTTAGAAATCTTATTGTGTAGCTGTAATATCCCTTATAAAAATGTATCAATGTTTGCAGTTTTCACATGTTTATCCCATGGCTATACTATGCATTTACCCTGTTTTGCCACGTTTATTAATATGATTGGCCTGCATCGCGGGTCTTTACAATGCTTCACCTATGCTTTTGCTCTTGTAAACTTTGTAAAAGGGATTTACCAACTAATAATTGGAAGTGGATTTTATTTCTACTTTTATACTGTATGTACTTAATAAGTACCGACTACATACTTGCAAGACGTCATCATACAGTTCATTTCAACTCATTGTGCTTTTTATACATAGTTACGCTAGCTGTGTACACAGCAGTTGCAGATAAATATTTGTCTTTGTAAGGGGTACATATTTAAATATTTATTTATGTAACAGGTTGCACGCTTATGTTTACCACGTCATTAAACACAGTCCAGTCATACATGTATCTTAATAGTCATAATCGCCTTGCTATTGAATATAATTGCTCTTGATTTATAATTAATGAATGTTATATTTAATTGAAACGTTACAAGATATTGAAAAACACATTGAATTACATTCCTCCAACATTCAATCGCAGTTATGGATGTAGTTCTATCAATGTGTACAGCAAAGGAACCAAGTGTTGAAATGATAATAAAGAATATAAGTCCCCAAAAACTTATATTTAAATGCAGTCATACTTCTCTTAATTTATATATTTTTAATAAAGTGTTTGTAAAACATGCTCCTATTGACAACTACATTCTTTGTTAAGAACTTGTTTAAGGAAAAAAAAAAGGCTTACCTTAATGCTGGGTCTCGAATGCCCAGTAGAAACAAGTACAATGTTGTTTATTTGAGTTTGATTGAACTCTTTTATATAATCGAGTTTTCCACACTTTTTTGTCAGGTGCGCTAGTTTGCTTCTCGGAGTACGACAGTTTGTCTCTGCACGCTGTGAGCTGTCTAGATGTGTATTCAATAACCCACTAGAAAGATGATCTGAATTAAAACGTGTACTCGAAACCAATCCAGTAAAAGCAGATGAATTTGCTCTAAAAGGAAGAGAAGTTTTTCTTTGAAAATTCCTTTTTCTTGGACCATGTCCCATAACCTGTAGGGAAGCTAAAATGCTATCTTTCCTTTTATCTATTTCTAACATATTCTTTGACTATTGGAAAAGAGTTACACAATCTGCATACACACTCAATAAATAAATAACACACATGCAAGAAAGAAGAAAAAATACTAGGCTATACTATTAGATCAGGTAATAAATACATTAAATGATGAATATTTTAAAATATATAACATATCCCCAAGTATAAGTATAAAATAAACAATATATAAACAAATACAATATATATTCTCCCAACAAAGTATAGATTTGAGGTAACTCAACTGGCATACAGTAACTACCCTAAAGAACGACTGGTTGACTTCTCCCTCTATTGCCCTCATTATGTACCTTTTGCATCAATGAGCAACAGACACTGCTAGTCAGTACTTGACCCTTGTCCAATGGTCACAGAGAGGTGGGACTTAAAAGCTGAAGCGACCCTTCAGTTAAAGTCTATATTTATTACCCTTTCCCTGGATTTATTACTACATAGGAGGCTGTGTGGTCCAGTGGTTAAAGAAAAGGGCTTATAACCAGAAGATCCCCAGTTCAAATCCCACCTCAACCACTGACTCATTGTGTGACCCTGAGAAATTCACTTAACCTCCTTGTGCTCCGTCTTTTGGGTGAGACGTAATTGTAAGTGACTCTGCAGCTGATGCATAGTTCACACACCCTAGTCTCTGTAAGTCGCCTTGGATAAAGGTGTCTGCTAAATAAAAACAAATAAATATTTGTTTGGTGTCTTTTCTCTTGGTCACCTTGCAGTTCATTTTTATACACAGTAGGATCTTTTTGTCCTTTTTTGTCCTTATAAACTTTTTGTAAGTGTGTTCTATACTGTAGATCCTTTAACATGTTGAACAGATTTAACTTTCGTGGAGAAAATGAAAATCTGAAGGAGGAGTTGAGTGGCACAGCAAGATAAAGCCTCTTAACTGATCAGCCCCTAGTGAAAGGTCAAAACAATTTGTACGTAAGAAGTTAAGGCAAGCATTTCCAGTCGTTTACTCATGTCCAGTAAGTTACTTGTTTGTGGTTTCCTCAGCTTCTATACTATGCCACTTTAAATGTTCTGCATCACTACATTACACAACAGGAAATATGACCCTGTAGTCCCACCCATACTACTACTCATCATCCTTCATACCTCCCTTAAAACTACTCAGTACAGTTTACTTGCAATCCTGCATTCACTTCAGCTCTCATCTCCCCTGGACTTCAAGGTAAGTTTGACAGTGGCTGTACAAATGCTAGTTTTCAATGTTTCTAACTTTCTTTTATTCATGTTAACTTAAATGACTTATCCAGAGAATGTATTTCTATAGGTCATTTGATATGTTTCATAGATACAATAGTTTGACAGGGATTCTGTTAATAATTCCTGTATGTATTCCTTATCTTACACAGCACCATACACTATATATTTTTAAAATATAATAGTTTTATGATATAATAACTAAAGTGATATACACTATTTGATACAAACCTTCCGATACAAAATGTGCTGGTTTAGATTCATGCAAAAAACAGTTAGTATTATTATTGGATTAAACAATCCCTGGTTATATGCAGTATGTATTACCAGTTTATGGAACTCATATTTTCACATAATGCAAAAATACAGCATTATAAGTTACACAGATTTAGAGAACAGTGAAAGTTTAGTACAGTTTCTGTTCACATTCAAGTGATCTAATAGCAATAAGATGACTTTTCACATAACAAAACTTGGTTATTGAGTGTATCAGAATCTGGGAGGAGGAGGGAGCTGTTTATTGGTCCATATGTCCATCATCTGTCAATTGATTGAATTGATTAAAATCCTTTCTCATAGAAGTTCATTTTTTGTAAATTAGTTGTTTGATGGGTGTGGGTGTGGGTGTATGGCTGATTCAGAGCTTTGTTTGCCAGTGAATGTGAAGAGCAGGAAAAATATAAGTGAAAAAGAGTGAACACATCTGTAAGCCAGCAGCTGAGAAGGCATTTAAAAAAGCCTTTGTAAACAAACTGATAAGAGGGGTAGTCAGCCAGGAATCCTTTTTTAGTTTAAATCAACATGAGTGTGAATCATTTCTCAGTTAAAATGTCCTCTGTTAATTCCCGTCACACCTCTTTTGAGGAATATGTTTGTAACACTGAGCATTTTCTTTTAAAAGCTAGTTTGCTTCCCTGTTAGTATTGTTTTCTTTTCTGTCAGCCACCTGGTTTAATACCAGCCTCCCTAATTTGCATAGGTGTGTAGCTTGTAGATTAAGATCAGAAAGATAATTGTTAGTCATAAAGCTGATATACTGTAGAAAAGTATATTGTTTTTTCTTTCAATTATTATATGCAAATAATGAGTTTAAAAAAACCTTGTACTGTACGTGGTTTAAGGGTGTGTCAGACAATGATAAGCACATTGCCATTTTTCAGTATTTTAATGTTTTTGTGCCTTCAGTAAAGTGGGAAATTTGAGTTAGAGGAATTTTATGTTTGCTGCATGCTACTTTTGTCAGACCTTTTTTTTGTGTTACACTCCCAATTCAGCTATAAATTAATTAAAAAAAAACCCTACGGTAACTTCAAATTTAACGGGTAAAACACGTGTACATTTGTTTCTGATAAAGACAGTATAGTTATATTTCTGTCTTCTTCCTCTTCTGTCGTCCATAATCTGCACATTGCCACAGATGTGCTATCAGTTTAGCAACAAGAACAGCTGTGGAAGGCTTGAGAAATGGATTCACACAGAATTACCTGATGGTGTGTGTTATTACACAGCTCAAGCGTAAACAGCTGTAGCTTATTATTATTAAACAGCAAAGTGCTAATTTGATAGCGGGTGCAGATCTAAGTAATGCATTTAAAAATGTAACCTGTTCTTTACATTATAGGATCCGCATCATGTTTGTCATTGTTTGGACTTTTCCTCTTGTTTGGCTGATGATTTGTCATCCTTGTTTGGCACAAGAAAGTAAGTGTATCCTACTTGTCTTTTGTGGCATATTGGTTCACGATTGGATATCATTTCGATATAAAAAAAATGCATATGTATTTTAACGTGTATTAAACAAAACGTAATCAAAACTAGTTGTTACAGTATATATAAGAATGTAAGGGCTTTCAGTTCCAGAAATTTCTAATTTCAAGTGACATGTTTTCAGTGCGGATCATTAAATTAAATTATATTTTATTTTATTGCAGGCAACAGGTCTATTGATATAACAAATGTGCAATGTATTATTTATAACATATCTATGCTGAATTGTACATGGGATACTAACAAAGAAGTACCAGAAGGTAGTCATTTTATTGTGCATTTCAAGTAAGTTTTTATCCATATAAACATTTATTATGTATTTATTTATTTAAATTTTGAAAGCAATTCTGATTAATTTAGATTTGCTGATTTTCCTATAAAAATGATCTGGGAAGTACCTATCTTTTTATTTTCTGTTGTGCTTCCTGAGATACAACAGAGATGTTAGCGTTGAATAATAATTAATTCTGTTGTTTTAATGATTTTAAATCTCAACAGTAACTTGGGGATTGCAAAAACATTACACCATCTGAAATATTAAGTATACAAATTAAACCCTGATATTAATGTCATTCAGCCACCTGAAATGTATTTTAATCAGATACTTTGTGTGTGTGTGTTTGTATATATATATTGAGCATCAAAAGAAACTTATCACTATTATAACACATTTATTTTAGAAAAAATAAGGTATATAAATGATGGACATCTACTAAATGTTTTTGGTTTCTTTTTAATCACTCGATCATTCATCCTTGACCATAACACGCTTGAGTTGCTATGACTGAAGCATATGCACTTAATCACCTAATTAGTGAGACAGTTGATTTGACACTGGATATGGAGTGATTTCAGCTGTTGAAAAGCTTGAATAAAAGCAATAAAGAAAATCACAGAAAAAAAACCGATTTGCCACATCTGTCAAGAGAGCAGCGCCTTCGTGCAATCGGCATGTTGGAGGGTGAACTAGGACAGCGTGTTGTGGCTCACCGTCTTGGGTGCTCACAGCCAGCAATTTCAAACCTGGCGAGACAGTATAACCAGACACACTCTGTCAATGACAGGCCACGAACACCTGCCCAAGATCGACAGATCATTTTACAGCATATTTGTGATGTCAATTGTTAATCAGCACAATAAAAAGTCACTGCTCTAAAACAGAGTTTGTCATTTTATCCAAGTATAAGTGATAAGTTTCTTTTGATGGTCAAATATAAGTGAGTTTCTTTTGATGCTCAGTATATATATATATATATATATATATATATATATATATATATATATATATATATATATATATATATATAAATGTGTTTGTTGTTTTCTTTCTATTTTGTTTGCCTCAGACAGGACGGTCATGCAGAAGCGTGTTACCTTTATATCCAAAAAAAACAAAAGGAAAATTTTAAATGCCATTTTCAGCAAGTAGAAATTAAATACAAAGACCTGAAGAAGATAAACATTTCTGTAAATGGATCAAGCAAGGACTATAAAATGAATACATATTCTAAATTATTCAATCCATTTTCAATTGGTAAGAATGTGTCATGTGTCTTGTGCAGCCGTTTGTTCATAGCCAGTTGCTAAGGACACTAGGTCGTTTCCAGGAAGCATAATTAATATTAATGTCTATGAATGTGTGTGTAAATATGGCCCATGTTGATAATTGCAAGCAAGCATTCATACAGTACTTCATTTATTTATTTATTTATATTTCTTTCTTTCCTTAGAGAAACTTAATCCACCAGTTAATGTTAGTTTGTCATTAAGTGCAAACAATATAATACTGACCTGGAAACAGCCACCTACAGAGTATAACTTTAGAAAAAAATGTTTTAATTATGAAATAAAGGATTCCAATGGCGTAAGAAGCCTGGTAATGTATGCATTTTTCTTATGTCTTTTGCCAGTGGAGCTTATACAAGGCTTTTGAGACACATGAAAAGCACCACGGTGAATTGTCCACAGTTTGTAGTCAGTATGAAGCTGCAAAATAAACCATTGTGGTATAACATTTTCAAATATCTGTTCACGGCTCCAAGCCACAGCTGCACAAATTATTTTTACTCTTGATGTTCACTTATAGAATTTGTTTTTATTATTCCTATTTCTGTAAGAGCTTGGTTTTCAACATCAGCATCTTACTGCTGTGATGCATTTCATTTTATAAATATGAAACTATTTGAATGATCTAAAAATGGCAAAAGCATTGGTTTTTGGCTTACTTGTCATCTACAGTATGTGATGAATTAGTACTTTCTTTTCTTTAAATTATGTTCTTGTCTAGTAACCAACAATTTTGACAATGGTCCTTTTCATTGTACAGTATGTTACTTAAATATGTGATAAGACCACAAGTTGAGGATTTAGTCACTGTGCAATCAAGTGTAATGGATTTGACCCCAAAGACAAAAGTGTAATGACCTAGGAAGTACAGCATTACCACACTACCTGGAAGCAAGGCATGCGAACTGAGAACTTTCTTTACTTAGTAGTGTGTTACGAGATACTGTGAGACCTACATAGTGAATGTAAGTAAAAATGCACATGCTTGTATAGTTACACTGTATTTACAGTAATAAACTATGTGTCAGTTAATCAAACCCACTTTCATGTTCTTTAGAAATCGTTTACAGGAAATGAAAGTATCTCCATCATCTCTCCAAGAGCTGATACATCGATAACTTTTCAAGTCCGAGTCAATGGGCACACACGTTGTAGAAACCCTGGAATATGGAGTGACTGGAGTGTCGTATATTTAAGTAAATATTGAATTTTTTTTTTACTGTAATATTAAATGCAGTTGAGGAAAACAATAGCACAGAAGGTTGACACAGTGGGTTAAATACAGAATGCACTGCAACTATAATTGCCAACTGGAAGACACTTCTTCCGTTGAAAGTGCAATTCGTTTCCCTAGAATATTTGTTTTATTATACCTCTAAAAACAATATTGTTTTTATCAGATGGAGGTTATATTCTTGTTTTTATCAGATGCTCCATATTATTATTTTCACTGGCTATGGTTGTTCTCGTTTTCAGAGCAAAATCACATTCCACAGTACGTGGGTCCTGTGGTGGCATCAGTCATTATAACCTTAATCTTGGTGATTTCATTTTTCTTATGCAAAAGGTAAATGCTGTTCAATTAATGAGAATGTTTTTCTTTATTTTTTTATGCAAGTACTATTAAGGTCATTAAGGCATATCCTGTTTAAGTAATAAAATGAACAAACATGATTTTTTTTCACTGCAATATGACGTATATTCCAACTGCCCGTTGAGATACTGTAAAAACAAAGATTTGTTTTGATTCCTCATTTGCATTTGCAAGCATAACTAACATTTGGAAAGGGGAATTCCAGATTGTTAACAGTCATCTCTGAACTTGTGTTGTTTATTTCCCTTTGTTAAGTAATAGGGATAGGTGGCATTTACATGCAAATGGGAGACATTGATATAACCGCAGTTATATTTAGAATAAATAAAATAAACATGCAGAGGAACAAATCCAGGCACTTCAAGTTAATTCTTGAATATGTGTTATTATTCTATAGATACACTGACTGCATTCTTTGTTTTTGTTGTTCAGGTTTCAAATAAAAGATACATTATTTCCTCCGATACCTGATCCAAAAAAACCTTTCATAGGTTTGTTTCAATCCCATAATAAAGATTTCAAGGTAAGAATATATATATATATATATATATATATATATATATATATATATATATATATATATATATATATATATATTTTTTTATCATTACTGTCACCGAAGGGAAAACCACAAAGTATTTTGCCAGGAAAAGAAAATTGTTGAGTTAGTGAACACACAGCTGACTTTTCTGGACTACCTAATGTTACCTTAGGTTAGGTAGTCCTGGTGTGAATCTTGGCTTTTGAAATCAGTTGATAGACCTGCCTTTGAAAAGACCCACGTGTATGTTGATACTCTATATGCAGCTGCCCTTTCATATTTTTGCATACAGAAAAGCACTAATTCATATAGTAATTATCTAAACTGTGGTGGCATTTAGATTGTCAAACGCTCAGTAAGAGACCAGCACATTGTGATTTACACTTCAGATGATGTAAATTCACTTATACTTTCAAGTTGCTAAAAGTGTACTGTAGATTTAAAATCAAGAAAATGCATGTCATTATTTTAACAGGAATGGATAGGTGGTGATGCTTTCACAGAGACTACGGAACAAGAAGAAACTGTTACAATGAAAGTGGAGTAAAAAAAACCCAAAACTAATATATAGGCAGCTGCAACTACTGTATAATAGAGCACCGTACACGCATCCTGTTTGAGGTTCGGATTAATAATAATTACAGCATAAGAATGAAGCTGATGCACAGTGTGTATTTTAATAAGTGTGTTGGTAATGTTTTGTATGGATGTATACTGATATGTAAGGCAGCAGTATGGAGTAGTGGTTAGGGCTCTGGGCTCTGGACTCTTGACTGGAGGGTTGTGGGTTCAGTCCTAGTTGGGGGTCACTGCTGCTGTACCCTTGAGCAAGGTACTTTACCTAGATTGCTCTAGTAAAAACTCAACTGTATAAATGGGTAATTGTATGTAAAAATAATGTGTAAAAAAATAATGTATTTGTATGTAAAAATAATGTGATATCTTGTAACAATTGTAAGTCGCCCTGGATAAGGGCATCTGCTGAGAAATAAATAATAATATCATTTTGAGTGATATATATATATACATTATTTTCCACACATCATTCAATAATTGCAATAATATTTCTCTCTCTCTCTGGTTATATATACACATTAAAAGAACAGTTTTTGGTAACCCCCCATTTGAAAGATGCTGTAGAATGTCTTATTTGTGTCATGCTCACTGGTCTGACCTTGCATCTTAGGGGAGGAATGTAGTGTGAGCTAAACACTGGAGAGAAAAAGGGACAGCACTCATAAACGATGGAAGTTAACTCTTATATGTATTTATATTGTAGAAACAATATAATTTATATTGCTAAAAGTGTAACTTGTGTAATTGTGTTGAGCATGTCTTTCTTGCTCCCAAGCTCAACCAGCCCAAGGGATTTCAAACTGGTGCATGCTGCCATCTAATGGTTAAATGTTGCACTTGTGGTTTCTTTTGAATTGGGAAATCATCAGGTTGCAGAATGCTGTCTGCAGACCACATCCTGCTGTGCTGTACAATAAGTTGACAACATAATTAGGAGTGACTTTTCACAAGATAACCAATAGTATTTTTTTATTATCATTATGATTGTGCTGCTTTACGAGAAGGCAAAAAAACAAACTATCCATGCCACTCCCAAGATCAACTAAAAACAGTATGAAGATTTAACTGAACGTTAAGCTTTTTATGTTGGTGGTTTTTACAAAAATCTAGATTTAACTGTGGCTATAGTCTAAAAGGAAACCTTGTGAATGGATCTGTATTAAAATTTTTTTTTAAAAAAATCAGTAAATGATGAGATTTCATTTTTGTTTATAAAGCAGAATACAAAAGGTACATTATACATTTTCACAAACCCAAACTTTTTTATATAACAGTTATGGTACCCTACAACTCCTTCCCTTTGGGTGCTACTCACTATCTGCCCCACTGGATTTCTAGATACTGTACCAGTCTCACATTTAATCATACAACATCAAAGGAAGAGAAAACGAGACAGCATTGAAATGATCTAAAACAGCATTTACAACTGGTGACCCAGCAATGTCATAACCATGTTTTATTTATTTATTTTTATAGCTAACCTTGTTATGATGTTTGTAGTTACTCAGCTATATGTTAAGGTGCTTTGACTTGGATCTGGTTGCACGACCCAGATTAGCACTAATCTTACCTAATGTTACCATAGGTAAAGTAGTCCAAGATCAGTGATAATGCGTGAAACCATCTGTTTGAGTTCAGGACCTGCTCTTCAAGTCTAGCTGCCTGCCACAGATAAGTGCACAGAAGAGTGCTGCCAAAATGGCAGATCACTTCTTCTATAAAGACACTAAATGACATATATCCAACTAAAACTGAACAGCAGCTGAACTAGGGTGAAGGAACCTTAACACAGACTTAGAAAAAAAAGAAAGAATGATAAATGGTATTTCAGTAATTGCAAAAAAAATAAATAAAATAATAATAATAATAAGGGTTCTCCAGTGTTGGATCATGAGCATTGCCCTGAATTAAACATATATTTAAAGGATATACTGGATTTTATGTTCCTGGGAAATGTTTCAATATTTGCACTTGTACTGGCATAGTTTGTTCACACCCTGTACTGGAGGTAATGTTTTATACATCATTTTAAAAGAGTTTTATGTTTTTAAAAGGGTACCAGAACTCAACATCCTGTATCTACATATTTAAAGAATCGGGGTTAACTCTTGTTACACATGGCAGCTAGTATTAGTACACAACGATAATCTGTACATTTAAATGAGAAATGCAAACAACCTGCTCAGTTCATTAGCACATTTAAAGTAATCTATAAAAAGCCAAGTACGTCGTACAAAATATGCATATAAGAACATTTATGAAAGCTCCTTTGGTAACAACATATTTAAGATGTTTCAGTGCTTTTCAGGTTCTACAAGGAAACTTTAGACAAGCCGTTTTGTTTTCTGTACGCCCGTTTCTAAAGCCTAAACATATGGTCTATTGATAAAAGCAATGTTAGTTGCTACTAGAATTTTCTTCAGTACTCGTTTGAAGTGTTTTTAGTGCTGCCTCCACAACAAATACAAAGTCCACAAAATAATATTTGTCATAAGGTCGACCTGGCTGTGAAGGAGAGCACTATTGTGCTGATGGCTGATAACGTGGAGACCTTTGATGCAGAACCAACTGCATCCGGACCTGCAAATTAATCAAAAGAAAATGTCAAGCACATTTTGTGTATTTAAAGCAAAATGTTAATAATTGGCCCCCGATTTTTACATTAAGGACCACCCACACACACTTATTGTTTATATTTTAATGGGGAGTGAAGGTCTTCCTTTTGAAAAAGACAAACCAATACACATCTATTCTGCAGTAAGCAGTATAGCCATAGTTTAAGGACAGTATCACAGGTAAAGCCATACCTAATATTCTTGGAATGATGATCAGTTTACTACTGCTTCCTTCCCCTCCATCACTTAAAGGCTGTATCTGTATAATATATTCTTCATCACTGGAAAGAGAAAGCTCCACTGATGTTGTATTGGTTTCTATTACATTTCTACGGCTTTGTCTGTTTCGTTTGTATAATACCTAGAAAAAGAAAATTAAAGCAAAGGTATTTATCCTTTTTTACGGGGAAAAATGTTAAACATTGTTATGTATGTTTAGCTAGAACATAGTATATATTTTACAGTACACAAACGTCTTCTGTAATGTAAAATAATTACATCTTAAGCAATCCTTTACAAACTACTGAAACATTTGGTAAAGGGCATTAACAGTTAATACTGGCATACTGTACAGTACTTAGCTACACATGTATAATTCATGTTTCCTTTTCCATTAACTGCCCTTTAGAGATCAATTAACATATATATATATATATATATATATATATATATATATATATATATATATATATATATATATATATATATATATATAATATCTTATAACGCAATCCATACACAGACTGCAGTATTTTGATAGATATATGTTGAAAATTAACAATGGGGTAAAGAAGTCGATTTTGTAATATGCAATCCATTATTTGTTATAGGCCAGATTGTACATTTTTTTTTGTCTGGTACAGTATTAGCTTTTCTCCATACAAAAATACTTGGCCACTATGGGTTAGAAAAATCATGACGGATTATAATATGTGGTTCAAAGGAATTATAAATTGAATTACAAATGCTGTGAGTCAAAGCATTGTAAATACTACTTTTGTTTTCGATCTTTAACACCTTTTCTCACATATAGCATAACTTTGCACGTTAGTGACAAAAATCCCATTATACCACATTTAATATTCGTTCTGAAAGATACTTTTGTTATGGTTCCTAAGCATGGCCTTCCATTTTTACTGTAACAGTTTCTCAAGGCTTCTTGAAAGAAGCGTGTGTCCCTGCAGTTAAAAGAGTGGTCCTCAAAACTGTGCCAGTGGACAACGAACAAGGGTAAGATGGGGATGTAAATTTACATATTAATGTTTTAAATGAGAACAATTTCACAAGTGGACCTACATTCAATACACAGTCCAATGATATCAATGTGGCAATGGACAAGTAGATTTTTGCAAATACCTTATGGTAGTCCATTAAAGGTTAAACAAATTCCGCAGTAATTATACAATTCCCATCTTAGACAAGTAGAAACTGTAATACTGATGCATGGTAGGAAAACTAAATCAACTATGCTGTGCTGTCAATAATGTATATATCTGTAACAAAAATACACAGCAATGAAATAACTGTGTGCTGCACTACAGTAGTGGGCATTCTTGGCATATATACTTTTTTTTAACTTTGGTAAACAGTTACCTACTTTATACCCTGTCACTTCTGATTCGTTTTCCAGTGCTTTTACTTGATCCCAGTGTAGCATGACCTTTGAGTGTGAGGAATTCCACAAAATATTCAAAGGCGGTTGACTTGGTGCTAGAATCAAACACAAAACAAACAATGACCTTATTAACAAGATTTTTGCATTCTTTACTGTACAAATAGAGTGCAGAGCTTTTGGTTAAAAGACACGATTTAAAAGCATAAACACACATTATATTTGTGTCCACTAGAAATGGAAATTCAAAGCACGGTGTTGCAATATGACGTTGTTATTTGTCTGTGTTTCTTAAGGTGGTATTAGGATAGGGTTAAAACAATAGTTTTCTATGCCCTTCCGCAAGACAGAGGCAAGTCTGTGAAAAGTTACTGAGAAGGAGACAGACTATGGTATGTGAATGCTGTTTCTCACTGCTTGATTAGATATAGTATGAACTCAATAAAATGTTAATTAGAGAACTGTCACAAAGACGGCCAGAGTGGGTGGCGTCAGACCAGAAAGGAATACACAGACAGAGAAGGTGGTGATGATGAGCCGAGTGCAATGGTGGCACTCAGCGTTTATTAACAAATAAAAAGGTTTTAAACGGTACACAAAACAGGACACGGCACTATACGCCAAAGTAAAAAGACAAACAAAACGCACTAAACACAAACGGTGCACGGAGACAAACAAACACGGTGAGTACACACACTTATCTTTACTTTTAATGATTTTAACTCTCCTCTCTCTCTCTCCCGTTCTCCTCTTCCGAACACCTAACCCCCGACTGAGTGCTACGTGTCTCTATATATACTGTTGTGCTGGGATTCAATTACTAATTAATTATTCACTTGAATCCCAGCACGTGAATTCATTACGTGCAACCCCGTGCTCACATATTACATTTAACCAGCACGTGAAGTGAAGTGATTTGTGCCCTCCTTGTGCCTAAATACAAATCTACACTTTTTAAATACACGTGAAACACAGACCCGTTTATATCCCGTGTACCAATCTCTATACACCAACATTAACACACGCAACATAAAACACATAACACACAAATGCACACAGGGGCGGGGCGCTTTGCCACAAGAACATATTGAGTTTTAGGGAGTCCATGTAAATAGCCACAATGTCTAATGGACTAGAATTATTTTGCTAGCAAAAGAATGATACACATTTGAAGCAAATGGAATGATCTAATAGACTACTGGGTGAAACAAAGAAGTGGTTATTTAGAGGAGGAAGAATGAATTGCTTTATTCTGTATTTTGCATGCTGTCATTGAAGTTTAATAAAGTATTAGTGTTAAACTGACTAATGCTGTCTTGCATGAATCATTTTGGGTAACTCATCACAATGACTCACACCAGTGAGCCACTTAACAAAGGTTGAGATAATTACCAGTAAATAAAAAAAAAAAAAAAAACATTTTTAGGTTTGGCCCAGAACCGACATACAGTATCTCTAAATGGGTAATAAGCTAATTAAACAAGAACAGAGTTTATTTATGGTGGTCAAAAAAAAAAAAAAAAAAAGTTCAGTAATGTTGCAGCAAAAAGCAATATATCAATGAACACAAAATCAATAAGTATAAAGCAGAACATTTGATGCTAATTAAAAATGAATAGAGGCAGATGTCATGATTTAAAGCAACATTTGTCTACAAGAACATTTTCAACAGTGAGCTGAAATTGAGGACCTACAGCAGGTTCCTACCTTGAAGGCACTTATTGTGGATTTTAAATGGATTCCCCAGATGCATATGTATGTGAATCATTAGTTGTGTTGGGGGCAGGTGTTATAAAAGAGTTAGGTATGACTAAGTAAGTGAATTTCAGCACCTGCAATAGTGACACTATAGCATTTCTATACAGTTGAAATCTCTTCTGACTGATGCTGACATTAACATTAACATGGACAACATTAACAATTGGTTGATTGACTTGCAACACAGTAAATACAGCAGTTTTATTTTGCTAAATGTTTGTTTCTGAATCGGTCACTTTACATATCTATTGTATTTTATTTGTGTATTTCTGACAAAGGAAAACAAAAATATGTAAGTGTGGTCAAAACCAAAGATACACTAAAGTAAGAGTTTGTTTCAAATGACTGTTTTACTTTTCAAAGCAAAATGTTTAACTGAGTAAGATCGGAAAATCAAAGCAAGACCAGAGAGCTTTTTTATGAAATGGATTTCTTGTTTAAGTAATTGTTATGACTGTAGTTATTTTACATTTTAACCAGCCATTGACTGGGGGCAGGTTCTCTGTAACTGATGTGAAATTGCACATTTTGAGAGGTGCAATCAGTACAATAAATGATTTGTGTGAGGCACATAATAAAATAGAGGACATCTGCGTAGCTGAAACTTGAAAAAAACACCTTCATGCTGAGTGTTGAAAATAAAACAAAAATTCTGTACAGTACTGTGGTAGCAAGAAACCACAGCATCATTCAGAATGAAGTAGGCTATTTTGTTGCAAATGGATAGGTGCAGGTACCCCTCAAAGCAAATGTATTTGTTAAGTCTGCTGAAAGCTGGATGAACCAGCAGTCTCTTTTGCTATACAGCAGGGGATAGAGGCAGCCAGGGACAACTAATCAGGTACCAGCTTGCAGTCTCGTTCACACAATATTGTCCAATGTGTAATAACACATACTGCTGCTGTATTTTTACAGGGCTTTAAACACCTACGTGGTTTTCTGGTGGTGACGTTCACCGTGTCACTGCCTGGCCCCACTCCTGCACTGTTGTATGCTCTCACTGTGATGTAATAGAGAGTGCTTCCCTTTACTCCGCGAATGACTGCTGAAGATGTTTTATTTCCTAGTTTCCTCACACTGCTTGCAGTTTCCTCTTTGCCTTCCTGATCCCAGTACCGCAGCTAGAGAAGCATAAAAACAAACATATTTCCAAATAAATGGCATTGAAGTTAATGCAATTAGTTTGTATTGTTGTTGCACATATCAAGGTGTCTGGATTGTGATTTACAGCCCAGCTGAATCTAACAGATATTATAAAATATAATCTCATTAAGTTAAACATGTGTTGGTCTGTGTTTCATATGACAAAATGAGGGATCAGTCTCAAACCATGTAACACGATCTCACCAAGGCCACAGAATCCCAACGCTATGTCCCTTGGTGCAATGTATGAGTGTTTTACTAAATTACACTCTGCTGCTCTTGCAAATAACATCATTTCCACATAATCAAAAGCTTGTTGTAATGTTTGCAGTAAAAACAGAATAAATAGAGCCCTATTATGGAAAATGCAGTATTAAATAAGTTCCAGCTCTAGGGTTAATTAGCTCTAGGGTTGTTACACCTGTGGTATAAAAAACTGTTACATGCAGGGTTTGTTAAACATGTCAACTCCCTGTATTCATCCAATAGGTAAAATTGGTAATGTTACTGTTATAGTATTGACAGACAGTTCATATTGTGCGTTTATAGCAGTAATATTGCATCTTGATTTATCTAACTTGTGCTCAATTTACATACTGGCATTACAGTGTTGCTGTAGTGCTCTAGGTAGATGTGGAAGCAAACAGGAATGTTTTAGTGTCCCGGGAAGGCATATTGAAATCCTGAGACACCTTCTTCAAATCTGGGACGATCCAGGGAAAACAAGGACAGGTGGCAACCCTGTTCAGCATTCAATAAGTAGTTCCATAAACAGGCCCTGCATCTCTCTCGTACACAAACAACAACAACAACTGAGTACTTACCTCATAACCTAGAACCCTCCTTTTACTTGTGTTCCACGGAAGCGGTTTCCATGACACTTCCATTTCAGAAGCAGACAGGCTCTTAGCTTTGATTTTATTTGGTGCTCTACTGGGTTCTAGGGTACCGGTAAGAGAGAGAGAAAAATTACAACTTAAATATATTTCCATGGCAGTATTCTCATCTGGCTCTCTCAATCATATACAGTGTTAAAAACAAAGAAAAAAAAAACTGCTCAGTGTTGTGAATTCACACATTGATGCCACAGTATCACAGTCTTTCACATTTTTGAGGGTGTTAATGACACTGTGTTACGGTTGTGAACATGGCAATGATATGCTCTTGCTGTATAATTATGGCAAATACTTTGGCTTTTGATCTAATCATATAAAACCAGAATGGAGTATTTGACAAGGTGAAAAAAATATATTAAAAAAAATACTACAAAATGACCCTAATAAGATGATATGATAATATTAGGGGACCTGAGTGAACTATGCACATCTAAGCTAAAGTAACATTCATTCTCGCCTTGAGGACTTTAAAAGTGCCTTGATGGATTTCCTGAATTTGAACCCCTTGACGGCAATTGCTGTTCTCACCAAGTATTTTACAGAATAGTCATGGTACGGATTAGTGACAGGTCCTGTAATAACTTTATTCATTTTAAAAGTAAAAGAGATGCAACTGTACACATCTATTTACCTTCTTCGGCAGAATATATTGTGACTAAGGGGCCGAAAGGACCTTCCCCTTTATTGTTGTACACGCCCACTTTCACTTCATAAGGGAAAAACGGTGGTGTGCTTTCATTTTTGAAGACGTATCTGGAGGCATCAGCTGAGGTCACTGCAGCTTGCATCCAGCTTTTAGTGCCTACAGGTCGGAAGGCAACGACGTAACCAAACCCTCCCCCGTTCTGTAGTTCTTCAGGAACAGGCTGCACAAAACACAATAGCCATCAATAATGCACTGCCTACAGCATGATATTTCAAAGCACCCATCACGGAAAACCACTTAGTTCTTCAAATATTTATGAAGTGTAACTCACAAAGCCAAAGGATTTGTTCAGTTTTCTTTTCCAGTGGCTTTAGAAAATATGGTAAACAGGTTTGAACTTCCACATTCAAAAACATCCATAAAAAACATAATGACGCTTCAAGTATCAAAAATTATAGTTAATTCATAAGAAAGAACAGCAAGATTTCCATACACTTCAGACAAACAGCTTTTTTAAAAGTGTTTATATATATATATATATATATATATATATATATATATATATATATATATATATATATATATATATAAACAGCGATATAATTGTAGTATAATTATAGTAAGTCATCACTTTAAAAACGATTTTAAATACTGGTTGTTAAAGCGAATTACAATGTATGGCCACACTAGAACGAAGGCAATACATCATACCCCACCACAAGGCTACAGCACACAAGTGCTGATATCAGCAAGTAATTGTATGTCAGTTGACTGCCCTAAATGCAGCAAAATGTTGTGTGGTTTAAAAACAACTTCAAACAAATATTTGCTGATCAGAGACTTAACTAATTCACATGTGCAATACCTGGCACTGAAATGGTTAAAAGAGTATTGTTTGTAGATCAAGATTCTAGTTTGTATGTAGAGCTTAACAAACAATTATCTTTAGTTTCTGAGGGATTTGATTTTAATTGAAGCCTCCAATTAAATGATCATTCAAAGAGACATAAACACATCTTTAAATTAAAACTCAATTAAATTCAGAAGAGAATGTGCTTTCATCAGGAATGCAATGAATGTAGCTTCTAGAAAAGAACGAGCCATCTTTGCAAAGCTCGCTTGTAACTTTGGAAGAACTATTCGGCCTAATTGGATTATTAAACTTCAAAGGCGTTTTACTGTTCCCTTGGTGATAACACTATTTATTGCTTTTCTTTGAAATTCCTTCTATTAACTGTGGCTTGTTGTATCAATCCTACAAAGGACCTACTGGGAATAATTCAAAGCCTTGGGTCACAGTAGCTTGCTTACCTCCCAAGTGATCACTAATTCTGATTGGCTGCCTCCTCCACCACTCACATTAGCTGGGGTGACCTTTGGAACTAGAGGTAGAGAAGATTATTTTTACTCGGCTAAACGGATTGTGGCAATATTATATTTTCAGGCACGCTTTAAAGGAAGTGCCTACTCAAGATGAATTAATGTTAAGGTTAGAGTTTAACATGAATAAGCATGGAATGTGCTTTATCCAAACTGTGAAGAAAGAGGAGTTAATACTGCATAAAGAATGCAGAGTCTGGGTGTGAACTGTGGATCTTGTGCAGGCCAGCCCAGATCTCAACCATCAAGGAGCCAGGCTAGTTTGGACGAGCAGTAACAGACCTGATGTTCTGCCTTCACGTGCACTAACTCATTTTCACAGCAGGGGTCAGTCTTGTACCATCTCTCCAATAACAAAGCCCAGTTCTGCTATTACTAAACGATTACTAAATTCTAAAAATGTAGAGATGCTGAAAGCAGAGCAAACTTTGACCAAGCTATGAATGTCTTACACAGGACTACAATAACTTAGTAGACTTAATAAACAAGGAAGTAAGCAAATAGTCAGTTACTTCCAATATAATACAGTGTTTTACTTTTGTATTTTGCAATTACTTACAGCCTTCTTTAGTTCTTGCTTTCTTTGATGGTACACTGGCTTCTCCAATTCCAATGGCATTGTTAGCTACCACACGGAATTCATACTCCACCCATGGGTTGAGATTCCCCACTTTAGCCGTTAACTTTTTCCCATCAATGACTTCAGGAACTAATAAAAACAAACAATTTTTTTTTATTTTAAACAACACAACACATGCATGTAAACCACAAAAAACAAACAGGCTCTTTCCAATGTGTATACTTTAAGCTGTCTTGAAAACCTTTAACATTGGCTTCTCAAACTGTTTCATTATGATCTAGTGCCGGTATTTGTTTTAAAAATCACCTGTAAACAAAACTATTATTTATTTTCATAGATCAAAGTGTACTCATATGGCTTGCAGAGCGACAGACAGCTAAGGGCGAATACGATGGTGTCCCGTTGTTTTATAGTCTAATCTAAGGATTGTTTCCAGCCTTGCTAAATTTAGTGCATACCTGTTGTGACAGCCTGCCAGCCCACAGAGAATGGGGTTCTTGCCTGGATAGTGTAAGTGGTTATTGGACTATGGTTGTCCAGACCTGGCCTCCAGGAAAGCAAAGCTGTTGTATCAGTCATTTCTTCTACTTCTATGCTCTCCGGTGGGCCTGGGGGTCCTAAAATTACACAGCAGTGTAGCTAATAATAGTCATAAACATACAGCAGAGCACATTCATTATTAATTCATGCCCACAGTCCATGTATACAGCTAAAAATATGTTTGAACATATTATTAATTGTAGTTGTTTTATTTTGATTTTAGGCGAGAGGCCATATTTGGCCAGATTTAGAGAGACATTTTTTTATCCTTAAAAAGAAAAATAGTGGCAAAACAATAAACATGACTTTTTGCTTTGAAACAACATATAACAACAGAAGCTGGTACCAAGGGTATGCACTGTAATTTAGTTCCTCTTTAGGAATAGCACCATATTGAAATACATTGTGAAATCATAAATTGTGTAAATGTTATAGTTGTTTTTCTTACAAACATCTGTGAACATGAGGAACTTAAATATGTGTGTGTGTGTGTGTGTGTGTGTGAGTGTGTGTTTAACAGCTTTTAAATAAACTAACAGTATTTACCAATAAATTATTCCTGAGGCAATTTTTTTTATCATGAAGAGATTCAATACAATTTTGGCTTCAACAATAATATTCTAGCTTGGCAGGTTTAATCTATGAGAAAAGAACAAATCTTTATTTATTAACAAAAAAACAAAAAAACATATGTTAAATGTAAGGGTGTGCACAGACCTGAAGCTTGAACCCCAACACTGGGAGCTTTTGACTTGAACCTGAAGATAGCTGTTTCTGCTTCGGCCACAGTACCAAATGGCAGATTGGGAGGAATAAGCTCTCCCCAGAAACACTGTTGGTATGTGCTGTGTGCCGCTAAGATGCAAGGGAATGCCAAACCAAACACAAATCGTACACCTTACTTGAACCAACTTAAATTCCAGAACCTGGACACTGCACAGCTCTAAACTAGGTTATTGAGTCTTTTGAAAGTAAATACCTCTTACAACTAGGTCTGCCCCTGAAGATACAGTGTCCACGCTGGTCTGTACCATACACACATACTTCCCAGCATGCTTCACTTGTATGTTTCGGATCATCATATCACCTGCAGAATGCTGCTGATATAAGAAAAAAAACAAAACAAGATTCCTACAAATATATGTTCCTTATACTTAAAAGAAGTATTAACAGCTCTCAATTTTTTTTCTTGTTGGGTGTATGCATTTCTAATGTTCAGGGCGACTACTGTTAGTCTGTATGTTTTTAAATGATCCAAAGACATACAGTAACTGTGAACAAATCAGCTTTGTGAAATGGATATAAATAGTCCATATGTAAAAAAAAAATACTTAGTGAGGGAATATTTAACCACAAAGGGATGAGTTGTTTAATTAATTAAAAACAGGAGAAACTCTAATTGGCTGGCAACAGGTTTGTGACATGAAGTCATCAATCTAGTCATATTATTCAGCCACATAAAATAAAGATTATATGATAAGGTTTTGTAAGTGCTTTATGCCTTAAAGCATTTCATTAGGTAAAGTTTTCAGTCCTACAATTACAGTGTTTGAAATAATAAACATGATTCTTGAATTCAGCAGCTGTATCAGAACAGATTTGACAGTAAAATCACAATTAATAAAAATAATATTGACAGCTCTTGTTATAATTTATGGGTCGTATACTCTTTTCAGGTGGTTTAATACTGAATACAGTGTTTACTCCACATAACACAGTACATTATACATGCTCATAAGTTTTTACAATTAGATAACACAAATCTATTATATTTAACAGATACAAACCTTGATTAACATAGTGAGGTTTTCTGGTATTAAAAATATTGTGTGTTATGTATAAGCCCTCCAGGGAAGTGTCTGATATAAGGGTTTTTCCTCAGGCTAACACTGTTCATTATTCAAGCTTGCAGTCTTTTGATATGGGTCGAGAAGTGGGTTGAAAACTCTAATAAATAATTGTATATATCCAAACATTCCTGGAGACTTCAAAGCCTTCTCTTTCTTTCTTTGGCACATGATAACTCACTAGGTTGACAGAATTTAAAATCCATTTGGATGTAGGTCTGGTGCTTTAGACTTCTATTGATTTAGAGCCATGCGAAAGGGAAGAGTCATAATCTTATGCTACCTCTGTATCAATACAGAATGGAAAAACAAATAAAAATAGGCATATGCATTTTATTATATATGATAAGTTTACTGGTCTGCAATTTTCAGTGGAATTATTTTTCCTTAAATACAACTTACCCCACCAACTTTTTCAAAATAATCTCCATCTCTTTTAAAATCAATGAACTGCCCGTTATAAGACCAGGTAAACGTGATGGCTAAGGAGTGGTCATGTGACACCTGGCATGGAAGCACTATACTTTCCCCGACAGTCACATCCATGTTTGAAGGTGGGACTGTTATAATTGTTGGATCTGCAAAGAAACACGGATGTATATGTTAATATGCAGAGCATTATTTAAATGGACCACTCTTGTTTATTTTTTCAAGGTTTAATGAGGATTTTTTTTTTCTTAAATTACTCCTGTGGCTGTACAAAGTTGATGATCTTGGCAGGGGATCCCACAGGGAGAGTTTCATTGACCTGGCGCAGGTTGGGGAGGCAAAACCAACAGGACTGTTTCACCCCACTTTGCTACACTGGCCAGTTGCCCAGAGAGCTGACACCTGCAGAGCTGGCCTTTGTCCTCCAGGGGCGACTAGCTTGCCAACATCTGCTGTTGAGCGGTGGGATCGGAGGACACCAACGGACATTCAGTTCTATTATGTTTTTGAATGGAGTTGCTGCGGTAACGGAACCCAATCTGGTTAGCTCATGTTGTATTTTTATTTTTTTCTACCAATATAAATTAATCAAATTTCAAAGATTCACCATTGGCTTTAACTTTGATTTTGTGAGACGTATCAGTGTGGCTCTGGGGCTGTGTATGTATTTGTATTCTCGCAATTAACCATTTTGGCAGTAGGTGCCCCTGCTAACATTATGATACGAAACAAATACATCTTTTACCAGAACTATATTTAGAACCCTATATAAACATACACCAGACACAGAGAAATGCCTTAACCATTTTTAAAAAGTTTTAAACAAATATATTAAAGGGATAAAACTGGAAACATTTTCCTGGTCCCTTTTCCCCAGAGAGTTGTGCCCGTGACAGCAGTTGACATTATCTGCAATACTGTAATACTGACAGGTGTAAAGGAACTAAAGTTATCTACAATCTACTACCATGTACTATCAATCTATGTTTTTGTGCCATTCAATAAATCAGCTTTTTAATATAATTTTATTATACGTTGTACTGTATTTAATTGTCAAGACAGAAAAAAAGATATCATGCCCTTGACTTTATGAGATAAACACAAATACATTAGCAGAATAGACTGTGCTTTCCTACTGGAACAATACAGTTCTATATTTTAAACCTGTAGGGTGTACTTTTACCCTTTGGTGGTGCTGTTGAACAAGTCTATGTTTACATAATTCAAAATAAAACACAGGAAATACTACAGCTACTTACAGGGGTATTCCACAAGCATGGTATTAACTAGCTTATAAATGACAACCTTTACCTGAAATGGTAGCCTTTTTTTAAACTGCAAAATTCCAAATAGCTCCTCTACAGTATTTTTACTTATTTTTAATAGTGTTAAGAAAAGACAACTGGGTGTGTTTTGTTCCACCCTCCACTGATGAGACAGTGACTGCTAGCCTGATACAAAGCTGACATCATTAAGATTACAAGGAGGAACTGATAGCATGTATTTACTCCTGTTAGGTCAAAATGAATGCGAGCATCAGGTCTGAGGGTAGGGTCACCATTGAATGGGTTGTGTTGAATGGAATGAAATCAAGTTAGTGGGCACTAAGAGCAAAATGGTTCACAACCCCCAAAGAGACCTGAGTCCCAACCTCCTGGACTCATTTGTTCCTGTCTGTTTACAATGGTCACTGTTTTTCATATCGGAGAGTGGTTACTGTATTGCAAAGATAAAGAAGAACAGAACAATGTCAAATTGCAATTCTCCTGAATTTCAGAAGATAACCTCTGATCTGCTGGGATGAGGTAGGCAGATCTGCTGTAGAGCCAAGTAAGATGTTTGACTTATTTCTCACCTTTCCTCATGTATATTTATATACGATTGTAAGTCGCCCTGGATAAGGGCGTCTGCTAAGAAATAAATAATAATAATATTGTTGGGGAAAAGTAATGAGTCTGCCAACTTCTTGCTGCCAGCAATAGACTTTGCTCATGTTTGTGTTTGATTGCAGATAGTGCTAGAAAACTTCAAGTTACTGATTATGATAATCAGCTGTGACTGAGGATGTTATTACCGTAGAAATTACTGTGTCAGTCAAAAATAATGCATTGTGTCAGTCAAAAATAATGCATTGTCACTCAGAACTTGAGAACATTGATGATACAAACATAGCAGTCGTAATAATTTCATTATGAAAACGTAAATCTTTATTTTAAATAAATGCAATAAAAAAATAAAGTACAAAAAAAAATGTAATTAATAAAATTATAAAAAATATACTTGGTAATAAACTGTCTACGACTTCCTTATTCCTAACAAAGTAGACATTTCCTATGGAAGTCCCATGTAGTCTACCATTGACCCAGTGAAAATAATTCTTATCATCACACTCCATCATCATTTGAGTCTCACGATACAGATAACCCTAGCGAGTGCACAATGCTACCAGCTCAATTGACTGATATCCATCTTGTCAAATATCTTCTCATCTACTGTCATTATAAAAAAAACACAACAAATGATGACCCTTACTCAGTTGGTCAATCAGATACATGAAAGAGATCTTGTTAGCTCTCAGATAAGGTTCCACTGACTCCACTATCGGTACAGAGTCCATGTAGCAAAAATCATTACTTGAAGTTTGTAACTTGCATCAGATATATTTAGGACTATGTAAGAAATATATTAAACATGTTTTCACATTTATAGGAAATACACTTTTGATAAGCGTAACAGGGGCCGGGCATTTGTGTCAGTCAATTTCCTTTAATGTGATTGACAAAAGGCAAAAGGTCTTTTTTCTTCTACTTGAAGAAAACAAATTGTTTCCCCGCAAAAATAAATAAATATCATTGCATAGGTTTCAAATATTTAATCCATTCATGTGTAACTATTTTTCATGTGGCAAGGTAAATGTCCTTGAGCAATTTAATAGGTCTATCATGTCTGTTGTCCAGAGGCTGGTCAAATAACAATTGAGAGGACCCAGTTCAGTACTTGGTGATTAATACATCACCAAACCAAAAACTGCAGTATGTCACCAAACCACAACACAAAGCCAGTCACAGAGATGAATTTACACTTTCGTTTAAAAAAATAAATAAATAAATAAAGGCCAGTCCCTCCAGGTCAGATGCAATAAAAGAGTACTTCAATTTGAAAATAAATAGATGGCTTCAGTCACCAGGGAATGAAGAAGAAATGCCCCGATTGGCAAATCCCATCTACTGTTTGGAAGACTGAGATTGTCTTCACTAGCTGACCCACAAACTCCAAACCTGCTCAACAGCCAAAAGGCGAGAGACTTATCTTAGCACTGTTTTCACTGTTAACAACACCATTGACACAGAGATATTGTAATGACTGTCATCAGCCGACATGTCATTACAATGTCATCACAATCAGTGAGGTGAGTAGGGAGTCAAAACCTGACATGGAGACATGTAACATTTTGTTAGCCACAGACTGGACGCTACATATGGTTACCACCTGTTGGGCATTTATCCCATTTAAGATCACAACCAGAGCAAATTATTGGCAACATCAGACGTCATTAAGAGTTTTAAAATCTAAAATCACCTGAAATCAACAGCCTTCTAAATCATGTTTTTATCCCAAATACCCTGAAACTGGCACCCCCCATTTCTTCATATAATCAATTACTCTGCCAAGCATGTTAGATAAAGATAGCGCCATCTTTACATGCCACGTTGAAACAAACAAACAAACAAACAAAAAAAAAAAAACGTTTTTAGGTTGTTAGCCTAATTCGGAATCCTACATACCTTTTGTGTCAGGCTTAAACGCACAACTTCCTTCAAATTATTACATTCAGTCAGTGCTCTGAGTTATCAAAAAGTAATTGTATTGTCATAATGTTAGTTCTGACATTATATATAAAATATATTGTGCTGTACTTGACAATTGTGAATACGTGAGCCGGTAAGGGGTCTGGGATATCATAGGGTAAGGTTATTGTTTTACATGCACTACTTGTAGAGAACCCCTACTAGACATGTTCAGTTTTAAGCTATCTGCCTCTGTAATACAGCTGATTTCAAGCTTGATGTTATTAGCAATGTCTACAATAAATTGCCTCAAAGCTACACTTGGTAAATGTTCAAAACTGCAGTGCTTCCTGATCATTGTCAAGCTTCAGGCAGCCAGTAATTTAACACAAGTGTGAACCACAGCTTAAACTCAAAACAATGAAATATATGAGCTGCAATTAAATATGTCTCATGGGACATGGGTTCAATGTCAGCCGTGACGAATAGAACATAACTTTTTCTTTTGTTTTTTTAAAAGACGGGCAAGATTTGCAATAGTTTTCTATTATCCACCAGAAATATTGAGCTAAACGAAATCAAATGTGGAGGAATATTCTTTGGCATAAACATAATATATATATATATATATATATATATATATATATATATATATATATTTATTATTAGCTTGATTTTTTCCTGTAATTTGCTATTAACATTTACGGTCTGAAACATTTTTTTTTCTGGCCAAATTAAAACATGCCCATTATTTTCCTCTGTACACTGTATATCATTTCATAAATGCGTAAGTAAATGAATTCAACTTCAACCAAAGCCTTGCCTTAGCACAGGGCATCTGTTCATAAAACTCTCGGCCTGAACTACCAAGGCAACCTTGACTTTCGACCTAATGCATCCACAATAAATGAAGCCTACCCCAATTGTATTAATCAGAACGTGTATCCATTGGGAGTGATTTACTAGAAAAAATTCTCAGTTCAAATTTCTACTTCTGTAATCAGCAGTCCTAAAACAGATGTGAATGCCATGCCTTTTATGGAATTACTTTGAGTTCACAAAGAAGCCTTTATTCCACCCTTTAAAATTCCAACTGCAATTACAAACAAGTAGTTTCTAAAGCAACGTGGGCAGTTTAGAAATATGTAAATAAAATAGGTCTAAAACTATGAAAAGTTATATATGTAGTCCTGCTAATAAATAACCACTGTTTAATTGAATAGTCAGCCTTTTATTTATCCTTGACTTTAAAGTCTTTAAAAAAAAAAAAGTTTGTAAGCCTGGTAAATAATGATACAAGCAGAAACATCAACAGAAAACTTACTAGGATGTTAAAGTGATTATTTAAATAGTTTTTATAATAAAAATACAGCAACATGCAAGTTGTGATTAAACTTCACAGTTCTTTACATGTATTATTGTAAACCATGGGTTTTTTGTTATTCCATTTTTCCTGCAGGCTGACCTTATTTTAGCACAGAGGGGTTCCTTTTGATAACATTCGGTGAAAGCAAATCATACCATTATGAATGACTGAGCTGAAATAAAAAGGTTAAAATTGACTTCTGATCTGTGACCTTCAATTTTTTAAATCAATGTCAAGTGCAGAGATCAAAAAGGTGTAAATAAATAACTGCCAGCATGCCTTAACGTTACAAAAAAGTAAAAGGGAATCTTACAAAGTTCCCATACATTTTTAATAAAGTCACAGCCATACTAAACGAGTCACGGAGGTTCATATTAACACTGAAACACAATTTTCTCCAATGCAATCATTTCTTTGCTTTTACCATGGCATGGGATTACTTTTAAATCTTTAATACACCGGCAATATCCATGTGCTGATTTAACGTGTGCTCCAATGCAGATATACAAATAGTGTAAAGAAAAAAATGTGTTTGCCCCAGAATGAGGTCAATCATATCTAAGTCTCTTGTTACTAAATGTGTTATGTATTCAAATATATGGATTAATTAATATTATATTTCATAGAATATTTTAAATTAAAATATCAAGCCAAGAAACGAAAGTGAGATGAACCAGTACAAGTATTATAAACTTACACAGCAATGCCCGGTTTAATTTCCTTTGTAGAAAATGTGATGTTTTTTTTTTCTTAACAATACACAAATCCAGGTAACAAATTGTAAAAGGTCTGGTTGGCACCATAGTATATAACACTTATGGGCTTTTGACTGTCTTGCCAACAAAATATTATATAAAGTTTAAACAGTTTGGTAGAGGGGAACCAAAAGGGCCTCATTTCAAAACATTGCTATGTATTTTATTGTTTAATCTCAACAAATATAAAAAATAAATAAATGTGTAATTCTTTCCATTATAGCACCTATTGTCTTTTCTTTAACAAATGGGTAATTAAATGCCTACGGCATATTGTGCAGAAACCACACCAATAATCTTAGCTTGAATAGCCATTGTTCCTTCAAGACCATTTACCTTTTACCACCAGGCTTCCTCGACTGCTTGCTCCGCCAAACTGGTTTCTTGCAACACAGGTGTAACTGCCATCATCGAATTTAGTCACATTAGTTATTCTGAGACTTCCATCTTCCAAAACGGTAATCCTGCAAAGCAAAAAACGTAATGGATTGTTTACTGCTGAAATTCCACAAAACCACCAATGATGTCACATTACCATACTAAATACAAACAATGAGGGGCAACAAAATTCAAGCACCAAAATTCAAACACCAAAATTCGGAGGGCTCTGTAGGTAATGCCTGCCAGTATCCCAACTGCTAAATATGGTCTCTTTTTGTCTCGCGGAAGGGTAATTGAAGATATTTAAACCATGGTGCTCCATTAGTACGGTTTTCAGGCATTTTTGTCATATCTCACATTATACTGAACTTTATTTTTACGTTCTGCTTTGTTGATGGAAGAAATGGCATACTGCAAAAAATTATGGCTCCTCCATCAGCTTGAAACATACCCATGTGCTCATTTATGTTTGTTGTTTACAGAGATGGCTGTTTATACAAACTCAGGACAATCAGAAAACAATTGAGTGCGAACAGCCAATCAGCTTCCAGATCTAGTGGGCTTCTTTGCATAGATGCCCGCTGGAACGTTGAAGTGCTTAACTGTGAATTCAATTTTAAATCAATCCGCGCATAAATACCGGCTTTTTCCCTTAACATTCTAATCTACAACTAATCTGATAACATAAAAAGCTACTTAAACATACTTTCTGATGTTGGTCTAGAGGCAAACGAAATCATGTCTGTGACAGACACCGTTATGAAGGCTCAATTCGCAGCTACTGAACAGCAAATCAACAGGAAAGACATTGGTCCACAATTCTGTCATCAGCTGGATCCAAACAACACCCTCCCTCAAAACCAGCCAGTGAAACTGCCAACCCTGTTTCAGTTCTTTCCGCACCAACCAATCCACTCCCTGCCAGCTTGAATGACGTCCCGCCTGCAACAAGTTTTGAGTCAGACTCAATACTACACGGACTATTAAACAATTGTACATATCCAGATAAATTATAATGAGAAAGACAAAGACCCCAATAAATAAATGTTAGCCAAATAATAATAATTTTAATAATAATAATAACGTTTTCTCTACGTGTTTGTCGTTTTTATATTCTAATTATGTTAGGGACAGTGGAAGGTTACCCGGTGAAATATCACCTAAATCAAAAAAACGTTCAAGGTAAATATAGGTTTTTTTTAAAGAGAAAATAAAGAAATAACTCATTTTCTAATAGCGATAGAGCCCTCTTGATGCGGACTCTACCGCGTGGTAGATGACCTTGACTTTCATTACCGCCCTCGCCTACGGCTCGGGACGCATAACTCCAGTCGCGGTCATCTACCACACTGTACAGCCTGCAACGACGGGCTCTATCGCTTAAATAGTTCATATATTTTCCATTTGTTAAGCGGTCCGTGAATGACTTCACACTGTTATGATAGATTTATTAATGGCACTGTCCCAGCTTTTATGTATTATCTGATAAATGTTATCTTTGTTTCTAACATTTAGTCCCCCTGCATTCAAGAGCTATTGCTGAAAACATTGTGTGCCACAATAAGCACAAATGATGTAAAGAAAGTGACAGCTTTTACTAAATGGACTGTGAACACAGCAAAAGGTCAGTAACCCTCGACTGAACATTACATTTCAGTGTGTGTGAAATGGAAATCTTGACCCTCTAAATTATGAATGTGAGAAAAGTTATTATCTAAAACGGCTCTCCAAGTTAGCTAACCGTAAAGTATTCATTTTTTTTCAACATAGGGGAAGGCATTTATATTTTTAGACTAAGAATGTAACCTGGAATCTTCTGCTGTACAAATAGTACTCATGAAGACATAACATACTAAAAACAAGACTTAAAAAACAGCTGTTAACTGAAAGTGTGTTATTATTGCAGATGCTTGATGAAAAGTTGTAGGTCTCCAATTACAATTAATTTAGAGAACCAACTGAGACCTTTTAGTAACAGATGTCAAGGCTTAAAAATCCACCATTGGCAGATTGTGTGGTGAATGGCACGGAAATTTTGCATGTTTAATCAGGATTTGTTATAGGCTAGCTAGAAATAATAATGAAATGCAAGCGAATCCCATGATGCAAGCATGTCATGCAGACATCAACATTTTTTCATAGTTTATTTGTCACCAAAATTAGATTTGAAAATGTTACCAGAAACAGTGTTCTTTTTCTTAGCATTAATAATTAATTGACACATACTCCTATGACATAAAAATGCTTTATAAAATGGAATGCCATTTACTCACACAACCAAGAAAAATGAGAAAGGTTAACAAAAGCAGTGTTTAATTTTTAAATTTTTTAAAATTTTTGTTGTTTTTATTTATGTGAGCATTAAGTTGTGTGGTATGTTGTGAAACTGTTTCTTCTTGGATAAAGGTGTCTGCCAAATAAATAAATAGTAAGACAACTTTGTCTTAATTAACATTACCAAAGCAGGGCTTCAATTGGTTTTACATTACACTCATGCAGGCAAAACCTCTGTCTACTGGACTTAAATGCTTGTTTACGTAAATTCAAATTCATGACTGTGTTTTTTGGTACGTAACTTAACATTCACATATTAAGATTTATTTGATACTATTACAGTAAAAAGCAAAAACTCACACACACACACAAAAACACTAGGGAATGAAGGAATATGTGTCCAAATGGTAATGTCATGAGATGAAAAGGTTATCTTAAGATGTGAAGCTGAATTTCTAAACGTCAACGGGTTTAATTTGAATTATTATCTGACATTAAGAAAAGACTTCATTATTTAACATAATAAAAAGACCCTCAGGTGAAAAACAAAAAAAAACAAAAAACGCTTAAGATTCCATTATTTCGTCTGAGTAGCTCCCTAGTAAACAAAGGTCTAGTTTTCAATATGTTTCCACAATATAATTAACCTAGCCTAACCCATATTAAATGCAAGGCGTATCCAATCATCACAATGCACTAATTTCACACATACTTTTCTCCCTTTTTAATTTTAATGAGTACACAAACCCTGTTGCTCTTGACAACAACTTCTCACTTCCTAATATATTCCATCCGATGAATTCAGCCGTTAAGTTTGCATCCAGCTGTAGTGCCTTCTGGGTTTATACAATGAGAGACAGGCAGATAAGGAAAGCCAAGCATTGTAGCTCCTCACTTCACTATGTTAAGGTGAGCACTGATGACCTACCTGTGGGCAGTCTTTTTAATCACTGACAGTATCAAAATGTCTGTGAAAAATAAAAAATAAAGCAACAGTGATGAAAAATATGAAAACGACCAAGAGGCTGTATCTTTCTTAAGTAAGGCTAGTTTTTGTAATCCTCAAAGGTGGTGTGTGGTTATAACCAACATAAACTATTGATCTGTCCTGCCAACTGGAGATTTCAAACCCCACAGAGGCCGAGGGAAATGTCTGGAGTTACGAGATAAATTGAATCCCCGTTTCTAAAAATGTATCCCACAGATCTTACTGCTAGAAAGGGGTGACCTTGTCATTCTTATAAATCAGATCCAACAGAGGGAATTCTGACCTCTGAATCCAATGAAATATGATTTTTGATTATTACAGTCACAACAGGGACTTCAGCCTATTTACCCATGAACATTTGTCCATGAAATAGCATAAACCAATTCACAGTTTATTGTACTGTATTATTTTAAAAGGATTCTTCTGGTAACTAGGCTAGTTCACAGTTATTAACAAGACGTAGCAGTTTGTTGACAACTAATTGTGCTGTTATATTAATAACTACTTAATACTGTTTATAACATAAATTTACGGATGCATTATTACATATTTGGGGCTTGGTCCCAGGCCTTAATGTATCTGAACTGTAAACTTTTTTCTGACACATAAGACTCCTTTCGCTATTCCACTTATTCCAGGTTTTATGAGAATAAAATGACAGCACTGTCAGTCAGTTTAGCAAGGTATACTGTGTACATATGACCTTATACCTTACAAAGATATTGAACTATATTATGGTAGTTTATGAAGATAAAGGATTGAGTTGTACTACACAGATGTGGGTCATATATACTTGTCACATTGGGGTTGAATAATACAGAGGTTGCTATGGCAATTTGAAAATCCAATAACTAGTGCCAACAGTAAATAATCAATTCCATTGTAAGATAAAACAATTATATTGCACATGTCAAGTTTGCATATTACAACCCAAATTATTACCAATTATTGTCTTAACATTCAAATATTTAAGGTAAGCTGAGAACTTCTATATTGTGAGGATAACCATGCTCTCAAAAATAATTCATTGTTTAAATTTAGTTTCTAATAAAAAGAAAAAAAAAACATGTTTACCAAGTCTGGAGACCTAAAGGGGACTACAAAATAATTCTCACAAATTTGGCTTTAAAACTCTAACCTTGAGTAAACAGTAGAGGTGATACTTCAATTATATGTTGCAATATACTAACATCTTATTAAGTACATATTTTAAACAAACTCAGCTGTCTAGATTTTATAGCAAATTCCATGCTGACTATAAAGCTAGACAGTGTTTATAATTAAACTTGGAGAGTGAAACAAACATTTATCCACGACTGACACAAAAGGCTTATGAATGTATCAGCGCTGCTTTCCTTTAATCACAAATTGCACTCTCAGGTTATTTCTTGCAGCTGATATTCATCTTAAACTCTTGCTGCGAGGTATCCTTCAAGGAATAAAGATTCAACACGTGTTTGAGAGACACTGTCTGAGGAAGCAAGACGGATTACTCATGCTGTGCTTGCAGAATCTCACTTTGAAAAATGATATCAGCAGCAGTCCCCAAGATAAAAATAATCCCGAGGAGCAGAACACAGGATGTGAAACGGTAACAGATTCCATCCTAATCGTAACAAACCTCTTTAAGTTCACTTTTGCTTAGGGTTAAGATGTATTTGATGTTAAGGCTTCTGTTTTCAAGACCAGTGTTTGTTTTCCAGTAATATATGCAAAAATTAAAAGGAGTGCTTGTATATTTTGTTTAGAGAAATGAAATCTAGCGAATATTATAGAAGCTCTATTTGCTATACAAATAACCACATTATTGTCATTATCACGAACTCCCAACGGCTACCCTGCTTGAACTGTAAGGGTTAGTATACTGATCTTATACTATTATTCATAATGTAAAATTCTTGTAATCATTTTAACAGCTCTCCATTTGTAATTTTCCTCAATGGTTTATGGAAGCAAGCGGCTTGCATGGTTCCTTTGAAAGCATTAGTCGTAGAATTACACAATGGTGTGGTTATTCCAAGGAGAATCTCCCTTTGTGAGAATAGGCTGTGTCAGCTGCTGAGCAGGGCTTTGTATAAGCAACTAAGAAGCACCACTTGGAACCCAGTCTAAATTCATTGCTGAACATGCTGGGAGATAGTACTGTCATTTTAACTTTGTATTGTACGCACCACATGCACTGTGTAACATGCACCCTTAAAGCACAGCACCCTTGTTATGTGCCCACATCTGGTATATAACACGGTATATATTCATATATAAATAAAAGGTTTGATTAAAACGCCAGCTTTTACTGACAGCTGGAAGAGAGGGTTAGAATTCGTGTACGCTGTGACTTATGATACTCATGTAAACTGTGTGTGCCTTTTATATAACGTGCATCCAGTGTATAGTTTTCCACTATACTTAAAAATATGTGTTATATTTGAAAAACAAAACTGTACTTGCTTAAATACACCCCTATTTCTTGATTAGGGACAGTTCCCAAGGTTTTCATCATGATTCTGGTTTGGCAAAACATTTGGAATATGTCAGTTCGGTTTCTTAAACTGAGCAATTATTTCCATATATACCCTTGTGCTTAATTTGTACCTCTTCTCAAGTTCTATAAATCAGGTGTGTCGACTTGACGGTAATCAATAAACTGTTAGCATTTCAGATGTCCGCACTCATAAACAAAACTCAGAGATCATGTCAGAATTTTAAACTGAACAATTAAAATGCAAATTTAAAAATGGTGCAGTCTCCCTTTCCGTATTACACTACGTTAAATGATAGAAAATAGTTGAGCTTGGTTTATTCCCTCCATTGATAATAGGCTTCCACTACATTTTCCATTTGATCTCTTTTTCAGAGCCTGGGGAATTATCCAGCAATGCCAATCAATATAGACCTTTGGTCAGAGGTTTGTGAAGCTGTCTGAAACGTTTCTGATTTTATTTAACATTCTATATATTATAGTACCCTGCTTGGGCACAACAAACCAGTCCTATAGACTCAGCAATGCATATAAATCTCATTAGGAAACATTTTTTACACATGGCGAGGGGTTGTCCAGGACAATGGATAATTCAGTATTTTTTAGCCTGGGGTTTCATATTGAGTATAATGTTTTCATTGGCCTAGTGGCGACGCGTGGGGGGGGGCACGCCTGGTCACGTGCCCCCCCAGATTTCTGCCAGGCAGTGGCTTAGCCACTGCGTTAGGATCGTTCACACTGAAACATGTGTAAGAAATACAGAAATTGCAATATTGTTATATTTTTCGCTTCCCTTTATAGTCTACCTATGTGTTCACACAGGACATGGGGCGGACGTGGCACGGGCGGCACTGATTTATCATTTCGCTCACAGAGCGAACTTTTTATTTACCGCGTTGCTATCAACCAATGAGAATACATAAGCAAGCTGCACTCGCTCAACCCCACACACAGATGCATGTAACATATAGGCTATGATTACTGTATATGCTATGTAGCCTAGCTACTACAAACATAGATGGGGTAGAGGACATCTACTATGTAGTAGTAACCTATGTATTTACGTAGAATGCACTCGCCTCTCGACATATCTTACTGCCAGCTGACCTCTCCAGCGGCCAGCCTACTAATACAATTATCATTTTTTACGGATTGTGCAGCCAGCTTCATCAAGGGACGGTAATCAAGTCCATCCAGGTCTTGGAGATGGGAGTGGTAAATGTACAACCTATTATTAATTGAATAACTAAAGCAATAAATCAGAATGAAAACAGTTCTGGACGCTGCTGAAAGAGAAACGGCAAAACTGTTTCAATTCCTGAGTTCGGTTTCCTATTCGTTTTCATTCTGATTATTTGTTTAGGCTACAGCACGTCTGTCAGCTCAACAAAGCCTGATAGGCTAGCGAATGTCAGTGCAGTGTGATACCATAAAAATGAGTGGCTGGATTTGCTGTCAATCAACCAAAGTTTTTTGTTGGATCAGCTGTTCGTACATTTTTTTTTTCACAAAAAAAATGAACTCGATGCATATCCAATAAACACCAGGAAAACACTGCAAATGATGACTCAGTTTGTTGACTTTACCCTTTCCCTGATAATATTAAATACAGTAACCTACAAAAAAAAAAAAAAAACTTTATCAGTGTAGTTGGGCAATGTCCCTCCTTCCTGACTTGTATCTTGCATTGATTCGTTCTGAATACTTTAAACCCACCCCAACTACTGCGTGACAGCACATTCATACATTTCTATTGGAGGATTGTAACACGCGTTTAAGATTAAAATTACTAGAAGCGGAGGCTTGTTCTTGCTCGTGAGAGTTAAAGCTATATTACAGTTTCATCTTAGGGAGTTTTTACACACTTGTGGAATTTAAAACTGAATTACAAATTGTGTCGAAATGCAAAAAAATGCCTACACACACAGAAACCCCAGAAGAATATGCCTGTGTCCATTAGGATTTCATTGTGGAAGACAACAAAGGAAAGAAAGTACAATTCAAGTGTGCAAGTACTGTCGAGTTACTCTACATATTGTGACAGAAAAAAATGAATTTTGGAAAGTAAGCAAAAACAGTAATTTCAAAAAACGATTTACATTAAACTCGAAAATAGCTCAAAATAAGCACCGACAAATGAAATTAATGAAATAAGACACCCTTTATTCCCCGTCTCTCATATCCCATTAAACTGCACTTTATATTTTTCATCCACTAATTATGGTTTCTCTTTTGTTGTTGCAAAATCATGACTGTGAAAAATTAATGGTTGTAGACAGCTTGGCTGTAACCATGTAGTCTAATACCAGAAACGCCTGATTAGACCAACTTCAGTCTTGTCCTTTTCAAATGTATACATTACCCTTGTTCTCTTAGGGGTTTAGGGTTTCACATTATAAGAATATGCATGTATTGCTGGATATGCTTCAAAGTAAGTAACCCACTTAAGAGGCATTAACCACAAAAACTAAGTACACCGAGAACTATTAACAGCCACTCAAAAAAAAAAAAAAGCATTAATGACAAAAAGGAAATCTTACATATAAAAAACTATTACTGGCTATTATATAAACTACGAAATCTTAATACAGTTTTCTCTACAGTATCGTAACTTTAGTTTTCTGCACCCTTATGTGTAAGTAAATAATCAGAAATTCTTATTTTGTTTTCATTATTAAGTGCACCGGTACAATATCATCCACCACTTCAGAGCAGTTTAAAAGTATGCATTTCCCACCAAATGCATAAAACAACAATAGACTTAACTTAAGTTTAAACTTTGTTTTCATTCATGGTTATTTGGTGTTGCTTTTGTATTTTTCAGTTGAATATTTGCTGCTATGGCAAACTGTGCTGGAGGTTCAGGCCTGGTCACATGACCAAACCTGGCTCTTAGAACAAAGGGGAAAACATTTACTTTTAAAATACTTTGTAAATATTTGTAAATAATTACATCTAATGGTATGTTTTGAATATAAAAGCTGTTTTCTTTGTGATAATTATATGATTTCCTTTGGATGGTTTATATTTTGTTAGACATGGATGCTTTGTTTTTCATGGTTTATTGTTTAAAATGCATTATTGTTTGGGGTTATTATTTTTTTTATTTAAAAACAATGTTATACGCTTATTATGTTGTTCAATTGTAAGTGGAAAATAAGGTAATATGCATTTATATTTAGAAATGTTTATTTTTGATAATTACTTTTTGACCTGACTGCTTAGGTCATGTGACCCCTGTCAAAGTATAAAAGGAGTGGGCAGTGGAGAAGAGGGGCCATTTTGCAACTGAACAAGTGTGGTGATCTGAGCTATGTTGTACAGAGATGATTTCTCTTGTGTACTTTATTACCTTGTTCAAACCTGTGGCATTGTACTGACTAAACTAAATAAATTGGTTTGTCCCTGTTACCAAAGTGTAACGATTTGGACTCAAATTCATATAAATAAAAAGCACTATTTTCCTGAAAACACTTCTGCCTTGCCTGTATCTGGTTATAAACAACCCCCAAATAAAACAACAACAACAAAAAATTAGTACATTTCTTTACATGTACTGCACTGTACGGGGAATGGTTCTTTATTATTTGATTTAAATGAGCCAATGCTACATTTTGTTTATTTAGCAGACGCCTTTATCCAAGGCGACTTACAGAGACTAGGGTGTGTGAACTATGCATCAGCTGCAGAGTCACTTACAATTACGTCTCACCCGAAAGACGGAGCACAAGGAGGTTAAGTGACTTGCTCAGGGTCACACAATGAGTCAGTGGCTGAGGTGGGATTTGAACCGGGGACCTCCTGGTTACAAGCCCTTTTCTTTAACCACTGGTAAAAACAAGTTCCATGTTTACTGATAAAATAAATATAACTTTCGTTCTTAAACAAGCTAACCTATCATTACTGGGAAAGTTGCATATTATTTGCTTAGGATTTTAAATTACATACAGGGAGCAGATGTTCAATTTGGATGAAATGCGAACAATTTGTAATTTCAATGTACTGAATTAAAACTGACATTCAGAACAAGGCAATAGAAGATTTTTTTTTTTGCATTTTCTCCATTTTGAAGCTTCATTTTATATAAATTAATCAATAATCCTCCTTAATTAATTTTTAAGGAATCCAAACTATGGTGTGGATATGTTGGCAGACTGAAATCCAACCATTGTTTAAAAGTAGGGAAGATTTATAAAAGCAAACAAGTCTTAAGAGTATTTTTGTCTCATAATCAGGCTTGGGTTAGGTTTCAGTCGGTGTATACTAGTCTTGGGTAACACCAATATCAACTGCAGTTAACCTCAGGAACCGCAAGGGGTTAACGGTTTCTAAATTAAATAAACAGGCACATTAAATTGCTACCAATCGTTGTACTTTAATGTGTGTCTGGATGCGTGGTTTCTTCAAACTCTAGAATAGCCCTGGATTTCTTTACCTTGCAGTTGAATTTGACTCTATAGATGTGCCATGGTTCAGTTCAAACATCAAGGGTCGGCCGTTGATCCATTTTCTTAGTTTCAGTAATACTGTTGAATGATAATTTAGTATAATTTAATACTACAAATTCTACCCGAGTAGCTACACTAAACCAGCCACTGCACAATTCTGAGCTCACATCTGTCCTTATTGTTTTTAATTGATTAGTGATTAATCACACCTGTAGGTTTTGCTCGATTTTAAAACAATTATTGATGATCTTATCTTAGTGCGGCATCAAAAAACGATGCACGAAAAAAAGAAATCTTGAAATAATGGTGGCGGGTACTTACTGGAACATATACCCAATATTTCACAATATCTCTGAATAAAGAAAAAAAAGACTACAACTTCGATCATGCCAAGAATATATATGCAGCAGTCGAAATGGAAATGTAAAAGTCCAGGTATGAAACCCTGTTACTGTAGTTTTTCATTTTATGTTTTAACCTACCGTAGCTTAAGTGTAAAAAATGTACACTTAGAGATACCTTGTGGTTAAGATTGGCCACTTAGATTTATCAAACACTTCCATGTGTTTCAAGAGGTCTTGGTACTTTGTTTTATCTTCATCTTGTTTGGACTGACCCAATGTGCGATGTGAGGAGCGAGTTGTAAGCATTCGCTCTTCCATTTTGATTGAAAGACAGCTGAAAAATCGAGTGTGGTTAATGGCTGTCATTCTCCCTTTGTGCAAAGCTACTCCTTTGAACTCTCCACTACGAACTCCTTGCTGAGAAATCAAAAAGTGCTCTCCAGGATGTTTCAATGTTTATTCAAAAACCAGACACTTTTGTTTAATTAACTTGTGAGCACACACCAGAGTAGTAGATCACTTCTGTAGCTCCAAAGAAAGCTCCTCTAATTCCACTAATGCATCAAAAAGTAAACCCATGTTCAAAACAAACGACGTGTCAGTGAGACGATCTTTGAGCCCCTTGTATCGTTTGGAATCTTGGCTTGTGTCTTTTGACGCATTTTCAAAATGCTGTACTAAAGCTGCATAATTTTGCCATACAGCACATACCCAGCATTTTCCTAGTATGCGTCCAACAGCATTTAATCGTATACTAGGTGCTCTGGCACATTCTTGAAGTTCAGCTTGGTTTTTTGGTGAAGCTGAGTACAAACTTTACAGTTTGTCAAAGAATGATTTTATCTCATATGTTGCACTTAATTCTTCCACGACATCTGCAACTGCTAATTCGAGCCGCTGGTTACTGCAGTGCCACACTATGATATCCGGAAACATTCCTAGCAATAGGGTGGCTATACCTGATTTTCGTCCCAACATATTAGAGGCTCCATCCGTTGCAAAAGAAATAAAATTCCGTGAAAGAAATTCTCAAGTAAATCCATTATCATACAAAGCAGAAATGTATCTAGGATCGTACTGGCAGTAGTATCAGCCTCAATGGAGTTTGGAAAAACAACTTTCATGCAAATGACTAAGGATGCTTTTTTGCTTACTGTAGTTGACTTGTCAATCATGAAGCCAATTTTCAGATCCTTGCAGATAATTGATTCAACTAACTTTCTTCTCATAGATTTTGCGATGTGGTCCGTGATGTCAGCGCAAGAATGATCAGACTGAAGTATTCTTCCAACATCTAACCCGTTTTCTGATTGTAAATTTAAAAGCACAGGCAAATCAGAAAAAGGTCTGTTTAGTTTTGCTAGTGTGTATACTGTGCGAAATACACGGCATGTATTTTCCTGATATGCAGCCTCTTGACGGGCAGTTGCTTTTTCAAATTGTTCTTTTTTTAGCTGCCTCACATATCTATACGCTTCTTTTGTGCGCTATGCTGGTTTTGTGGTCAAATATATTTTTCCTCACAGACTGACGTTTCTTTTCATCCGTGTCACCGAAACAAGACACTCTGCACTCTATTCACTCTCTAGACAGTTTTAGGCCTTGTGATTTTAAAGGGCTTAACGTACCCGCAGATTTGCATGCTCGGCAGCCAATGCCATCTTTTTCCACTACTAACCACTCATGTTCTTTTATTTTCTCCAACCACTGTTCCTTCTTCTAGTAACTATGAAAATGTCCACTGCAAGAATCACTTGCATGAGTGAGTGTCGCTATTTCATCGCTTGTTCCCTCTCTCTCTCTCGAGGAAGATGTTTCACATTGCCTGAGTTTATTCTTTTGAATTCTGTTGTTCTGTCATTTTACATGACCTTTGACATCCACAGAAGCAGAAACCTTACATGTATCTTCCATTGATTTCAGATGTTTAATAATAAACCAATCCATTATTGTTTTTGCTAATCTCTCACACTTGCTTAAACTCAATCTACCATCTTTTTTCAATGTACATACGCGTAGGAGAGGGGCGGGTTATGGAGTGGCGCCGTTGCGATGGAAACACAGCACTGCAACAGGAAGTGCCACACCATAACTACTATAGAACTTTTCTCATTTGTTTTACAACAAATAGTAGGCCTAGCTTTTGTTTTTTAAAATATTATTATTTAAACATAATTTATATTTAGTGCAGCATACATTTGGGTTTTGAGAAGTGTAGGTATGGCATACAGTCGTGTGTAGATAGATAGATAGATAGACAGATATTATCTAGCAGCCTCTGTAACCTTACTAAGTTATGCGTGTTTTGGATCATTGCTCAGCCAATGGCAAGGAAAGAAAGATTTACATTGACATAGAATAAAGCAAATTATAGGATTTAGATGCACCAATTTTAAAACAATTGAAGCTAGAATTGGCCTAGACCTATGGTAATAAGCATAAACCTTCTTTCAATGCGTAATCTGTATGTGAAAGTAAGTATTTTACTTCATGTGTGGAATCGATTCCTCTGTTATAGTATAACATAATCATATTTTAAAAGATAAATGCTGTGATATTATTTATCTAATGACTTTATCACGGCGTCATCGAGCTGTATAACTAAAAAATAATAACACTTTGTATGCTGACCTAGCAGCCTTTCTGAAGAATAAAACAAACAGAAAATGCAGAGAAAGCTTAATGCATTTTTAATTGCTTATCTTCCAGGCTACAGTAGTACTGTATTATTACTACTCTTAATCCTTGTGGGCACTGATTGCTCTATTTCTAATAACATATTTTTTTTTATTTCTATTATATATATATATATATATATATATAAATTGCATTTTAGTCTTTAAAGTAGCATTGACTATTTTCTCTTTTTTTGGTCAGATTTTAACTGTTTTTTTTCTATCCAATTAGAATCTCACCTCACTGCTGCAACCAATCAGGAAAACTGGAGATCAACGGCCGACCCTCGCTGTTGAGCCAATCATCTTATTTTACCCATTGAAGCTCAGCAAGTAGATGTTACTAAAATACTGAATGACGGAGGCAAGATCCGAGCTCTTCTTGGAGCCGTTGAGTACCTAACCAGTAGGGCAACTGAAGCGTGATGAGTTGAACTCTACTCCGTAACCCACGGGTGTGCAAAGGCCAATGTATGACTTCCGATGGGACCTCAGTCAAAACCAGTAACTCGAGCTACACTTGCATCACCGCGCTCCAGGCAGTGGTGCTTTTACTAAGTGAGATGCTGGGTATCCTCATATGCCTTCTCTTGTTTTCCACCAAAGAAACCTTCCTCCCATAAAGAGTACATGGAATAGAATTATAAAAAAAACCCTGAAAAAACAAGAGACAACTCAGTTTGTGAATCTCACTCATTTCTTTACAAGGGATACACAAATGGATGCCAGATTGCTGGCAGGCATTCTGCCTGGTTTTGCTTTGTTTTACCTATCAAGATTTGACAGTTCAAGTAACTTTTCAAGTATTTCATTAATGCTGTACAGGATGTCTTTGAAACACGCAGTCTATGATATGTGGGGTTCAGCGTAACTGAATACCCATTAGACCTTTCAGACTTTCTGAGACCCTGCTAATTTCTTATGTCAAACATATATGAAGGACATTCTTGTTAGTGCGAGTATATTGGGGAAGAAAGCAGTACAGGAAGTGTAATTTGGAAAGGCTGAACTGAAGAGAAATCATCCCTCATGGCAGTTCAGATTGAATAACCAAACTGTCAAGGCCATTAGCTGATAAGGGCTGATTGAAATCTGGATCATGAAAGTGGTGAAGTAAGGAGTATCTTTAATTTAATTGGTATTTAAATGGTATATCCTGAGAAAGCACTGATATGGAACTCATTAATGAGCCAAACAAGGCCTTACATGTTTGAAGCTGTAGTTAGTTTGGCTAATGAAAACTCCACACTTCAACTATGGCTATAAGATGTTAAAGTTGATTTGCATGGGAAACAAATTAAACAGCTTTGATGGAACTGGAACCCAGCTAGGAAACTGACATGGACTTCTTTTGTACTTCAGTCTTCCCAATCAAACAGTATTCAGTAGCAATATTCATCAGCCTCTAATCATGGGCCAGCTGAGACTGGGGGCATCTAAGGTACTGCCATGGCAGTTCCAAATATTAAATTATATTCTTATGTTTCTATACTGATGCATTTAACATTACACTCATTGCAAATGACAGATTTTAAAGAAAACTCTATTGGTCTTACCAGACTGTCTGTTTTTAAACGTGTTATCTTTACAGTCATAGACTTGGGGCACATGTCCCTGAGTAACTGAATCACACCAGCATGTGATTTGTAAACAGAAATGTGTACTGCCAAATCATTTAGTGACATTTATAACGACGACACAAGCATCTAACATTTGTTGATAGACGTTGTGACAGGAACCAGGACAAAAAAACAAATTTTATTTTTGGTGACATGTGTGAAAATACACTGGTGTGTTTCACACATTGATCAGCTGCTGACACAGAAGTCTTTTAGTCATCAGTGAGATTTGTTCTGAAATACTAAACTGCATTCTCAGCTTATTTGTTCCAGCTGAAGTCATCTTAACAGAAGCCCCAAGGCATTGCCTGTGTAAGATAAGACACCTCCTTCACCAGCCTCACGACGGAAATGTCCTCACTATGAAGATAGATTACAGACTAAGTCTCACTGAAACTACTGGATATTCAGTACTGATCCTCTGATGTTTACATGTTATTAATTGTGAATGAGGCACACTCTGCTGCAGTCCCCAATCCCATTGCCAATACTCCCAAGTGAATTTATTGCATATGATTACTTATTTTCAATTTAAATCAAATATCACATACAAGCTTTGATTGTATTTCAAAATTAAAAAAAAGTAATTCCGTGTGTCACTCTGGCCGTTCAAACTATTTCATTCTGATTAATGACCCAATAATTTGCGGTCTCGCAATTTGTAGGATTTAACACCGTGATTAAAGTTAAAGCTTCTTGAAATCATTTATACTCTTTCCAATTATTGCTTATTGAGGTGATGGATAGTTGCTGAATTTGAAAGCATGTACTTCTATCAAATCGGAACCGAATGGATTATTCAATTTGGAATCTGTTGAAGAGTTGGAATCTGTTAAAGGGAAGACTCCCAGCTTTGAAGACCTGAATTAGTTATGGAAAACACAGCAAGAGAATCATGCCATAGTCAAATGGGTGAAGAGAGACTGGTTTGAATGTTTGGAAATAGAAAACAGTGGGGTTTGTATGTATAATTGAGATACAGTCACGTTATAGATGTAAGTTTAGAAATGATGGCTAGCTCGACAATTTTATAGAATCTGCATTCACCAGATCCAAACCCTATGCATAATTCAATCTGGAATCTATTCGATGAAATAGGATGCTTCTGTTAAGTGAATGAAACTGAAAAAAAAATGGAAACTGAAACGTTCTAGCCCTTACTAATGGAAACTCGGTAGTCAATATTTAAATCCAACTGTATACAAATATGTCATCAGCCATATGGGAATAGATTGCATTCAATTAGAAAATGAAGGGTGTTAATATACTAAAACTAAATGAAGGTACAAATGTGCTGAATTTGTGTCAGATGCCAACTGGGATAGAACATAGATAAGAACATAGAAATCAAAGCACCTGAAACTAGTGTTGTCACCAGACTAAAAACTCTCATATTCAGAAACTGCTTAGATCTCTACCGTACATATTCTCCATGTTTTCACAGTTCTGCCAGTTATCTGTTTCCATGGTAACTGTGTGCATGTTTAACATAAAAGAAACAATTTCAATCAAACAAAAACCAGTAAATTCACATTTTCAAACTTTATCTCTATGGACTATCCATGGATCATTTACTATCAGACACATGGACTAACCATGTATGACCATTGTTTGTAAATGGGATTCTTTGCCCAGCCGTAGAAACTGTATGTATATAATAATTTTCTAATGAGATTACTGCAAAGATAGAGAGTTGAGCACTGTTGTGGAATTCACTGCCTCCGGATATTTGAACTTGCAGTTCTCTAGAAAGATTTTTTCTTCTTTGAGTATTGTGGATTCCTGTAAAGGTACTCATTTTTAGGTGCCCTGAGCAATGATAGTTGAAATATTGAAATTTCTATATTATTATTATTATTATTATTATTATTATTATTATTATTATTATTATTATTAGGGAATTTAAATATTTGCTTTGATGAATCTGGAAGATTCTATAGAAACACAGAATCAATCTCCTCTGTCTCTTAAACTTACTATTATTTTTTATTTTCCCTGACAATGCAAATAGGGTTTCAACATTGCTTCACAGTTTGCCAACTAAACCTTCTGCTGCGTTTATGATCTACAGCAGCAAGGTATGAATGATTGAAGTAATCTGATGATTTCCCGGGGCCACTGCCAGTCTTTTGCCTGCCCTACCCTGTTGGAAAGCTACGGCATCCATCTGTTATTCCTTTTTAAAGAAAGACAGTTATGGCATTTCCTCCCTTGGTGCACCTATTTACATACTGCATGCATGCACCTATTAGCAAAACTGAGAGCATATCTCCACACCCTGTTCATTTGATACCAAGGAAGAATAACAATTGCTATCGCCTTAGGTCTCCTTTGGAAAGGAGAAGTGCTTTCCATCTTGATAAAAGTTCAAACTGTGAAATGGGCTACAAATTCAGAACTCTTGATCATCTGTTGTTAAAGATTTCCTATTTTATTTTTGTCCCTCCAGAGCTACCGTACCAATGTGTACTTTCAATCTTACATAACTCTCCAGATATGCCAAAAAGTAAGATGTATTACTGCTTAACAGAGTTGCGGAGGCAGTGAAATACACACAGATAATAATAATAAAAACGTCCATTAATAATACTTTAATTACAGGTGAACTAACTTATAATCTACTGTTTACTGTTTCATATTACAATCATATCAATAAACAACTATGTTATATTCCACACTTCTTCCCTCAGTGACAACTTCTATTGTGATTAATAAGTATAGTAAACTCCTTCATTGAGACCAGCTCCATATAAAAGCTTGCATCATTCAATCACACAGGTGCCATTTATATTCCTTTTAAATGAAAGGCTAATAGAATGGTAACAGGTTTTTGACACTTTTGGTAATGCAGTAGAACAGAGGAATGATGTTGGTAATAAAACAACCATTTCATGGAATCTGAACCTTGGTTTTTATGGCAAGAACAGTAGGATTTACAATCACTGTGATCTATCCAAGTCTCTCTTTGTACATATGTGAGAAGAACACCCCAACATGTACTGGATCAATCATGATACAGTATGTAATCTTCCACCAAAATAGGTTCTGGATGAAACATTGACATGCACCTTCATGCTCTTTGATTAAGTTGTACGATTTATTCAATGTATTTATTCTATGATATTATATATCAATCTGTACTTCAATCTGTACTATAGAAACCCAGGTCAGATCAGTCACATACACTGGCCATGGCATATCATAATGCTTGGATTTAGCTTTGACTTCTTTAACATATAGATACATTTCCTACCCATCATAGAGTAATTCACAATTATGCTAATTGTAACTGTTTGCTTTTTGTAACTGTTTGCTTTACACAGACTTGATACACTACTAAAGCATGTCATGTGTGTGTCCTTGTCTGTCCCAAGTAAACCATTGATTGTGAATGGTTACTTATTGTGATCTTATCAGAAGTGAAGAATGAGACAAGTTGGCTTTTAATTTGCTGAACTGTAAATGGTTTCAAGTTTACTGTCTCTTATATGAGATACTAAACCCATCAACTTCCCATTGAAAAAAGATCTTCCTGTCTTCGTTGTTTCCAGGACATGACCTAAAGGCGACTTGATATATTCTTCCAACAGAAAGCAAGAGTAGATGCGTTTAGGAAAACACATCCAGTGAGAGGGAATAATTGAAAATTGAGTCTGTTATTTGATGACACAAACCTGTACAGTTAACAACACTGTGATCTTGGATGCTCTGCTGATTATTTTGCCATCTGTGTCTGTGTATGCATTATGTTATTACTGCCATAAGGCTCTTTAAACTTTGCTGCTACTAATAGCAATAGTGTGAGTAATTCCCAGAAGGTTTATCTAGTCAAAAGAAATGATCAAGAAAACGAAGGCTTGGTGAAATTCTTTCTGTTTATGCAATAAAACACCTACGTTTAAGTAAAAAAAAATAAATAAATACCGCAGGACTTTCAGAATGAATCTAAGAATATTTGGCATTTCTAAAGAGAAAAGCCCTGAGAAATAACATTTAAATTTGAGAATTTGTAACATGACAGCTGGACTATGACATTACAATATTGGAGAAATGGCTTCCAAGAAATGAGGTTGAAAGTTTGTCCAGATACAGTTCTCATTATCTCAATCAATTAGATGTCAGAACAAGATTCTAATACTTTCCAGGAAGTTACCACAAGCTCAACTGGATTAGCAGTTCTGAAGACATTCAGCAGTCCACACAGCATACAGCACCTCCTCTATATCCCTATCACAAGGATATAATAGGGAGGCCCTTATATTGGTATTAATAGTCTGTGACAGCTAGAAATACAAGTAAGATATGCTATGAACAGCCAGATCATGACACAGGAACATTATCATAATTCTTACAGAAAAGAAGAACTCCATCAGAAACACACTTTATTTATTTATCTGGTCTGTGGCTTTGTGTCACATTTACTGATGGAATTAAATCATGGTGATTAATAGTGCTGCTGACAAATGGCTAACGATCCATTAAGAAGCCTAAAGGTATTCTCTTCTTTAAAATTACCATCTGAGAATTAGAACTATTCACAAAATATTTATTACCTCTTGTTCTCTCTGAGGGCCTCGTTCCCTTTCCTCCAGGAGATCACTCCTTTGGGAGACATTCTGGGCTTGCACTCAATGACAACTTCTCCTCCCTCAATAACCATGGTTAGTTTCTTCAACTGATTTTGGACAAAATCTGGTGGTATTGCTGAAAAATAGGGAAGCATGCATTTAACAAAATCCTAAATTACCAATGATGTTGATGCTTATGGAACTCATTTAGAGTACAACTGTTTTGTATGGTAACCTGAACTATGCATTCACCTGCTCTTAAGCCAGTAAGTCATTTTAGAATTTTAAATTACTGGGCATACATAATAAATATCCACAGTTCCAGCTCTAATATTGTAACTACTGGTGGAATAAATACTTACTTACACAGTGATGGCATGCCCATGATGTTACCATGTAATTACATCAGGTAACAAAATATCCATGTAGCTGCATGCAGAAATAATGTGTAATTACCGTGTTATTACACTGTAATAGTCAGGCATTACATGTCCATGCCCTGGCCATATGTTGTTGTGACAAATAATGTATAACTAATGCAAACAATTTACCCTTTAGTAGTATAAATTACAATTACTATCAATAGTGCTGAACAAAAATGCAGGCATTCAACATTAAAACGTATCTTGTAAAGTACTGGTTATACACTGAGTTTTAGAGTAAATTTTAGATTAAAAGCCATGTGTAAACTCTAAGGATATTACAATTTATGATAGATTTCTGCTTTCTTTGTTTGGTGCCATTGTATCAATGCATGGTTCAGCAGCCTAACTTCGGCTTTCTACAAAATGTTGTACTTTCACAACTCTATAATTATCTCTTAGGGTGTCTATATTTTGTATTTTCTTATGTATTTATTGTAGAGAGGTGTGCTTATTAAACAATACTTTTAAAAAAATGACCAGCATTGTAAACATCTATTAACTTTCTAAAATTAAAAGCATCACAATTAGATCCTGTCTTTTATTTGCATACATTATTTTCTGTAAATAGCCTTTCATTTTGAGCATTGAAATGACCAGTACCAACCAAAACATGGGTTTGAAAAACAGCTGTATACCTAATTACAATTGTCTTACTGTCTGCTATGCAAAAAAAAACAACAACTAATGTCATGTCCTTTTTATTTTTGCCTCAATTTTATTATCAGAACTTCCAATACTGTTTCTGTTTTTTAACAAGATTCTCATTTACAGCGTTTCTATAAATCGATGTTATGACAGTGAAATACCTTGGCTTTTAGGAGAACTATGTAGAAAAAATACAAATTATACACAAATATCATTTTTCGCACAAGCTGTACTTCATTAATAAGGAGAAAAATATGTTGTCTAAAACAGTCAGTATCTGTGATCTTTATGTTATAATGAGCTGCCTTTCTTCTACTAAAACCATGCAGTGCAATGGAGGTTGTCAAAACCCAATTGCAATTAGCCCTAGAAGGCTGGCTTTGTTTTATTGCCACCCTCAATTAAAGCAAAAGTTCAGCTGTCTGTAAATTGCTTTAGAATCACCTCTGCTTGTGTCCTCAATAAACCATTATTGTATGAAATGAAATGCAAGCATAAGCTTGTCTGCTTAGCTACTGACCTCATCGCTCTTTCATTTAGTTGTTTAATCTAGTAACATGTCAATACAATTGACACCTTGTGAAAATGTGATGACAGACTGCAAGATAGTGCTACAAAAAACAACTGTGAAAATGTCTAATCACACCCTGTACCAAAGATAATATCGCATTCTTACCTATTACTTGCAGTTCAGCGTTGGAATATATCACTCCATGCTTATTCTCAGCAACACACTGGTACATTCCTGAATCCGAAAGGCTTACGGTGTTGATGGCCAGGACTCCATTTCTTACTTGAATCCTTTCCTTAGAAAAAGACAAAAAAGAATCTGCTCTGATATGATCCTACTTACCACAGCGTTAATAAATCACACCTGCCTATAATGCTGTTGTTTAATTCATTAAAACAGTGGAACTCTGTGAAAAACAACATTTTTAACAGTGAATCTCTACAGTATATTTTAGACTTTAAAATTAAGCAACATTCCAGCTTTGGTCTTTTTAAAAATATTTAACGTGGTGGTCTTTAGATCTGCTACTGTTTAAATCTGCTGTAAAGACCCGAATGTGTGAATTGCTTTTATAATTCTAATACTTTTCAAGCCTTCCATTTGATTACCGCTAATATGACCCAGGGAATTATGGTAAATGATCATAATCAATTTGCAAATGTTTGTGAGAAGGAAATCTTTTCCTACCATATTTATTACAATATCTGGTGTTCTCATTTTTTTCACTAAAGAAACTGTGGATCAAGTGCAGCCTCGTATCAAGGATGTACTACACATGTAGGCACACTGCCAATTTGCTGATGTATCTCATATGTGTCCTGGGGATACAACTTCTATTACAGTATCCATGCATTTTCTAGTCACGGCCATCTATAATGAAAATTATAATTTGTGCCAAATTGTGTGCTACTTTTGTTATGTGGACCACAGTCTAGCAGGAACTGGGATAGAACCATCAATTTATTTTTCAAACTAGGCTGGATTCATTTGCTGGACTCCCAGAGGTAGAAGCAAGAGAAAAGATATGCATTCCTCAAATGGTTCACTGAATAATATTACAGAATCGGGAAGAAAAAAAAAAGATCTTGCTTTGAAAGGTGAAAACATTGTCTGTCAAATAAATCCTTTTATGCTTTAACTAACTAACATTACAGAAAGACTGCCCTGGGGTAACTAATTCAATAGATTCAGTGTCCTATATATACAAATAAATAATAGTTTTAATACATATTAGTGTATTAGATTACTGATATGCTATTTTTCAGAGAGTTATCTATCCAGTTCTGCTAGTACAGTCTCCAATTTTGAGAGACCTGTAGCGTTGAAATAGTGAAACATCAAATTCATCTAAAAATCCATACAAACTACTGGATGTTGTAAGAGCAATAATGAACAATAGCACGTGTAACGCTTTGTACTTCAGCCACTCATCTGGATCTTTAGTGGAACAACAAATGTATACTTTTAAATGGAATTGGTTTTCAACTTCAGTCTTCAGAAGTGTCAATTCTGACTTTGGTCTTTTTCAACACACAAACTACTCCTTTTTATCTTCTGTGAAAGTCACTCTTAATGTTATTAGCACAAAGTTTCTCAGGGGCATTTGAATGACTCTGTTCCCAGTCTAAAGGGATTAAGGTACTGTCACATAAAATGAAAATCTGTCCACACTGGAGCATCACATAGTGGCCCTAGGGAATATCTGAACAGGCTGGTTCTGGATTTCTAGTTATAGTTACTGGGTGAGAAAACACTAGAATTACCTTAAATAAAAATAAACACTGTGCATGAAACTTCAGTGATGGATGTAACTAATTAACAGTGACATTTTACTGGAATCAGCAATTTTCACAAAGAGACCTAGGGAAACAACCTGTGTTACTGGTACTGAATAAAACAGATGGATCTGCTATAGTGAAGTCTGACACAAGTCAAGAGTTGCTGATCTTGTTTCTAAAGTATGCGTTGCACTTGGTTGCTGTCATTAACCTTTTGGCAACTAACACTTTTAAGCATGTAAATGTAGTTGTCATTACACAGTTAATTACAGAAATACTGCTGTGCCTGTGTTTTGAGGGTAATAGCTGTAAACAGTGGGGCTCCCGAGTGGCGCATCAGGTAAAAGCACTCGCTAGGGTGCAGGATGCGCTCTATAACCTGGATGTCGCGAGTTCGAATCCAGGCTATTCCACAGCCGACCGTGGAAGGGAGCTCCCAGGGGGTGGCGCTCAATTGGCCGAGCATCGTCCGGGGGGAGGGAGGGTTAGGTCGGCCAGGGTGTCCTCGGCTCACCGCGCACCAGCGACCCCTGTAGTCTGGCTAGGCGCCTGCAGGCTTGCCTGTAAGCTGCCCAGAGCTGCGTTGTCCTCCGACGCTGTAGCTCTGAGGCGGCTGGACGGTGAGTTTGCAGAGTGTAAAGAAGCGGGCGGCTGACGGCACACGCTTTGGAGGACAGCGTGTGTTCATCTTTGCCCCTTCCGAGTCAGCACAGTGGTGGTAGCGGTGAGCTGAGCTTAAAAATAACTGGCAAATTCAAATTGGGGAGAAAATAATAAAAACTAATTGGCAACGACTAAATTAAAAAAAAAATAGCTGTAAACAACTGAAAATACTTTGTCTGAAGCCAAATGCTGAAACAGCAACGGTTCCCTAATTTTGAGGGGATCATCCCTGTCAAACCAAGTTACTGCGACCTGCTATAAACCAATTAACAAGCAAGTAAATAAAACAAGGGTGGGTCTGAGAGGGATATTGTTCAAAACATTGCAAGAAATAACCTACATTAATATGGATGTAGGGTATAGCTACAGCATTTCTAAAAAGATTAATTTAACCACAGATACATTAATAACACGTATATACATAAGGTGTAGGTTACCCCTTGTTTTTTGCACCTTAGCAGTATTTCACCTGAGTGATTTATTAAAATGACTCCTTTGCAAGTATGCAGTCCTATTCATTCGATTTAAATAGATCCAGAAAAACAGAAGTTAAAAGCCGGGGTCCTATTGATTTATGAAGTGACATGCTTCACACATTTTTATTTTCGCTACATCAGTGACCTTTTGTTGTTCAATTGATTAAAAGCTGTTGTACTTTACGGTGACATTTCAGAAATTGTAATACCACTTTTGATTAATTTTGTTAAATGTTTAAAACGTGTATTGATGTCAGCAGCTTCAGAATTATTTACGTCTCTGTTATAGCAAGATGTAATTCAAGTACAAGTTCAAGGATCCCCCCCCCCCCCCCCCCTTTTAATGCTCACTAATAGCAAGCTCCAAAAGAAAAGGAAGGAACAATTACACTGTAGATTGTAGTTGCATTTGTCACCCTGGGGATATGCTGCTTGTGTTATCAATTTGAATAAATACAGTACTACATGGATCCTTCCTTCTGGTACAGAATCCTCGCAATTTGTCATACAAGTGATACAAACAGGTATTGCCAGTATCCATCTTAACATGGGGTCTTTATTATTAGAACCTACTTTTTTGTTTTCTTATCAGACCTGGGTGCTATTAATATTAAGAGACAGGGATACACTTAATTTTTTGCTGGATATGAAATCCTTCTGTAATCTGGTTTAGTTAAACATTAACAAAATAAAGAATGCTGACTCTAGTAATAATAAAACAGGGCTGAGATGTAACGATATAAAGAATATTGCATTCCCTCTTCTAATTTGTTAAAAGCAACGGTGTCTAATGGGGAGATAGATCATGAACACATTGTGTGTTTAGTTATGCTGTTATATGTGTGCCATCAATCTTCCTGGACTCAAGCTCACAAATCCTGATTGGTATTATATCTTGCTTAAAGGCTTAATTTATTAGCAAATGTTTTGCATGCAATCAGTATTGCTCTGTTCTTATTAGTTTGGTCCCATTGAAGTTAGGCTCTAAACACTGATAGATGCTTTTTTGACGAGGTGCATGTTTTTGATTTTAGAAAATCACTGCCATTAAACAGTAAAATAGCTTCAAATGTTATTTTAATTATTGTTATTTATTTTTCTCTATGCCTCAACATTACACTGCTGAAAGCACTTGGCAAAACTGTGTCTACTTGACTTTCATCTTCTCAGTAAGCCCAAAAAACTTTCCTACAATTAGAATCTTTGAAAGCTCTTCCTTGGATAAAGTACATCTGTCCTAAAACCCTAACGTTTACTGCATGATCTCTTATAAAAATATAGACTGTAAAGCTATGGTGAGAGGTATTCTGTATGGCAAAGCATGGTCAGCTATGGTAAATGTATGCATTGCACAATTACCTTGGAAATTTACAGTGGTAAACTTTTTAATACAGGGAAAGCAAGGCATCGTACACAGCCAAGCATATTAAAAACATGACAAAGCATGCAGTTATGGTAATACATGTTAAAGATGGTTTACAATGCAAATCTGCTAATGAAACAATACACAGTCTGGCCAGACAGGACTCAAGGCAAGTTACAAGGCCAGCCATTTTGATCATGCTATCTGCAGAAATTAGAAACATCAGGGAAGATATCCTGGATCTCAAAGGCAGATTACAGTGAAAGCCTCACTCAACTGCACTTTATAGTGTCATAACATCATAATACTTTCACAAAATTGTCAGCATATTTGCAGCTTGGCTTCAAACTTTTCTACATACAGAATCTGAAATGCAGAGCTGATTTTATAACTGGGCATTAAAACCTTTGAAAAATACCGCAAATTAGATTGTAATCTAATTGTAAGCATTTCATAACGACTTGTTGGCAATAAAATCCCATGGATGGCAAAAGTGCAATAACTGTTAATTAGCCAGGTTATGAAGTTAATGTGCATTGAAGTTAACAGAGCATTGTTTTTATTACATTTCTCTTGATGGGAATATTAAATATTATTGTTTTTTTAAAAAAAAACAAATAAGACAAATAACGCAACTTTGTCTATCGAAGTCTATCTAAATGCCATTGCTTTAAATGATAGCATCCAAACCCTTCTAACCTGTAATGGCTCCAGCGGCTCCCCATTCTTCAACCACCTGTAGGAGACATTGGGCTTCCCCATTGCTCTGCACTCCCAGAGAAGCCCCGCTTCTATAGGCAGGTGGGCATCATTCAGTTTTTGAAGCCAGTGAGGCTGTGCTGAAAAGAGAAATTAAAAGAATAAATAAAGCCACATTGGTTTGGAATGTCTTGAGAGAGGGTTTGTACTATACTAATGGTAGGTTGTACTGTACTAATGGTGGGCTATACTAAACTAATGTTATAAAAAAAAAAAACTGCGGAAACAAAAAGCAGCGTTATATCATCGCCAGCCAATGAAAAACACACGATAATTTGCAATAGCCCATATAAAACTATGTGACTAATTATAAGTGTAATTAGCTTCTGGCTGCTCGCAAACCATATCTCAATCATCTGAAGGTGTTCACCCGATCGTACTCGGGAAAGGCCTTACAAAAAAAAAAATGCATTATTTGATTCCTGTTATTAGGTGTAACTCACATGCGAAGCACACAACGCTTGATTTAGGATTAACTGCCACAGGCTGCTGGATCTCTGATGTTGGTCAGGGGGTGGGAGCCTTTCCACTATGCAGCCTGCTAGGAGGAGTGTGGAACCAGACCTGTGCTCTGGTTGTTGTTTCTTGTCATGCCCTATGATAAAATTTCCCAGGATGAGACACTCGGCTGCTGGACATGGATAGACTGTTTGTGGCCGATTTTTGTGTTTTAGAAGAACCACCCAACACACACTGAAGCCAAGTTACTATCATTATATGTTTTATGGATATTAAGAACAAATCTTCTTAGGTTAATTAAGCAATGAGCCAGAATTGGATGCTGCATAATAAGGAGGCTTGGTGGTCCAGTGGTTAGAGAAAGAGGCTTGTTACCAGGAGGTTTCAGGTTCAATCCCATTCACTGTGTATGACCTTGAGCAAGTCACTTAACCTCCTTGTACTCTATCCTTCGGATGAGATGTAAAACCTCTTTTTCTTTTCTTTTTTTTTCTGTGTCACATTTTGTTGGGCGTTATAATATTATAGTGAGATCTTTGCAGCCCCAGGGTAGATTATGACACTGAAATAAACGTAGTCTTAATTCGATGAGCAATGTATATGTTGTGTGACCTAATTTCTGAAGTAAAACCACCTTCAATAATGCTGCATTAAATGTAATATTTACTTCTCTTCAAATGTAACAGTGTCATTTCTGGACCCATAATCTGGGCCTTATTTTTTCCACAGTAAAAAATGAATTATTTCACAATCTAAAAATAGGTATTTCCCAATATTTCACGATTTAAAGAAATGTATTAAAGCATAAGAAACTAGCGTTGTCACATTCAAAATTGATAATTATTGATGTTATTATACAGCACATATTCCTAAATATTGAAATGCTTAGCTGTAAACAGTAAATGCTGTTCCAGTTTTAAAGAGTAAAGACAGGATCCAAATCAATAATGACTGCCCTTAGCTTTTTATTTGACTACAGTAAACAAACATACTGATTAATTGGTAAAACAAATCATTGATGCATAATCTTTCATTGGCTGTTTACTTCAAACTTACTATTTTAAGTAGAAGGTCTTCAGCAGCAAGGAAGGTGGCTATAAAACGTAAATGTGATGCATACCAGTAACCAGAAAAAAATGGAAACCAAATAACACGAGTGCTACTTGGGTAACAGAATATATATTTTTGGGAAACCCTTTCCATTCTACTTTTAATATCTGCGTTGTGTTTACTACACGTATGTATTTGTTTTGTTTTATTCATTGTATTGACAGTGTTCAGTGGAGTTATTAAAACTGTGGGATGCTTCTGGAGAGTGTAATGTGGACAAGCTAGTTCTGAGTATTTCCTTCTTGTTGAGTACCCTGAATACAGAGCCTGAGGAACCTAAAACCAAACTTACGGCAGCTGATACAACACACTACACTGTGAAACCCTCCTGTCCCCTTATTTACTTACACGCTTTAGAGGGCTGACGTGTTTGACTAACTTCTCATCTCCCAAACCCCATGATAGTGGTTCACTGGAATATTCAGATAGCATCGGATGCCCGCTGCTGTACCATAAGATAATTACCCAGAGGCAGAATAAAAAACGGAGGTAGCAGTTGTTATATAATACATCATTACAAACTATCTTATTGTTATGTCATGTTCAGGTCCATTATGAAACCCCAGAAAAAAGGGGCTGTTAATCCCAACAAACTGATTATTATGCAATACCTTGGTAGTTGACCTTGTCAGTGAGATTTGCTTACCTTACCAGGCATGATTGTTTAATAATAATACATTACTGTCTATGCTTTTGAGTTAAAACGACAGCACTAGGGATATTCAGAAATAAGAGGATATTAGTGTTTGAAGTATCAATTATTTTACAGCATTCACATCCAAATCATGAAAGTAGATGGTGCAGGCTGCAGCAGGTAGACTATTGGTGATATTTCTTTTAAATTATAGTGGCACCATTGACATCATAAAGTATAGCTATGGTGGTGCCATACACTTTGATTTAATTTATGCCAGAGTGGATAATAACACCCTCAATATTAATGGTACTTTAAACTTCAGGTCAACACTTGACGTCATGAGTATAGTGGTAGACTAAACAGAAAATATCACAAGTCAACCAACAAAATTGGACCTATTTGTCAACCTAATGCAGTAAACAAACATGATATTATATTACAAACATTTGTTGATTAAATAGTGTCTAATTTAATCATAACACATTTACTAGTTTCTGGCGATTTTCATAAAAAATTGAGCAACTGGGATCTCGAAGCACTTATCAGTGTGTCTGTGTTTTATTTATTTATTTTTTTTACCACACTGTGAACACATAAAGCTCCCACCGGTGTTATAAAAACAGCTAATTATAATGGACTTCACCAAAGCTTAGGGTTTTTTCAATCAAGATTCTACCAATACATTTTCTACACTGATGGAAACGGTAAACAAACATGGCTTATCTGTTTCTTATATAAAAGCAAAACATCTATACACCTAGACTATAGAAAGTCTCTGTAATAAAATGACACCAATGCCTCATCAAAGTAAATTATAGTTCAATTATCACTTGCTCAGTGTAGTGATTGCTATCAGAGTTAAATTAATATCAGTCAATCTTAAAACGCTGATTTGTTAAGTCAAGCAAGTGAAATGATTAAAACAAATTCCAAAGTTAATTAATCTGTAGAGGTTTATGAATACAGCATATCAAGAACTGGTTTGCCATTATGATTTATATTCTAGGCAAGGCGAGCATTAATATCAATACAAGATTACATTTGAAATTACTTTACTTTCAAAATGGTGTTACTGAGGCAAACCACGTTTTGTGCTTGATCGTTCAATAATACTTACTATAGTATTCCAGACTTGAAATGGACATTTATTTATTTTTTAATGACATATTTTTGGTATTAAAAATGTAAACAGATAAAGTCTGAATTCAAAGTCGATTTCAGCCTGAATTGCAGGGGGAAAAAATCTATCACTTGCCTTTTCTTTTGCAAGGCTGTTAAAGTCTACCTTCGATTCAGATAAGGGGCAATAAGCTATTCCATTATCATCATCCTTTTAATGCTAAGTCTACTGTAATCCACTACCATTATTAAGTATGTCTTGTCCATTCTTTCCCAATCCTAGAACCAGGTCTCTTTTATTGTCACTATCACTTTAGACTCCATTTCTAACCCAATCTGAATCTATTGACTTTCTCAGATGAAAAAAATCGTAGTCTGATTAGTCTGTCTCCTGTTGATTTGTACAGGTAATAAAACATTTTAAATACAATGGAAATATAACGTACAAAGAAAGGAGACTATGACTCAGTGTTATTACAGTAAAGGCTATTAAGGGGCTACATTTTGTGCTCCTAATTTATTATCTTTTCATTGTGCATTATCCACATTTACTACTTGAAAATGTTCTGCAGGCTCTTGTGAAAGGGAACAAATGCTGTCTTATTATTAATTACATTTATCTTTTATCTTCCCATACCTATAAAACCCCTGGCTAAACAAAAAAAAAAAAGTAGTTTGCAATATAATAATAAAACATCGTTGCAATCCAGTTTTCATTAGGTGAACTTTTTCCATTTATTCCCTCCTTCACAATACAGCATCATAAATTTACCCACATATTGTTTGTTTCATAACAAATGGAGAGTAAATTGAATTTCAAGCAAACTGCGGCTTTGTGAGTGAGGCCTACTGAAATTTACTATAGCATAACTTGCTAAAAGCATTGCTAATTCTTATTTTTAAATCAATGTAATAAACAGTGGTGCATTAGAGAGGGTCACCACCACTCACATAAACATTCATACACAAATGGAGCTGTAGAACATCCTCACATTCTGCCAGACAGTAAGTTACAGCAAAACTGAAAGAAAAGTAATTCAAGTGAGACCTGGGAAAAGAAAAGAAAAAAAAAAGTGAAAAAGAAGTGCCTTAAGATTGAAGACAAGGTATTAGGACAGGTTTGGAAAAATCAATATATGGATGAATGGGAGGAGGCTTAATCAGAATCCCAATTACAGAAGGGGTTTATTTATGTCTAGGGCTGTATAAGGAAAATGAAATAAAACTCCACACATTACTCACAAACAAACAATGATGTGCTCCTTTCTATTTTCAGTCGACAGTTGAAAAATAAAAAACTGTCATTTTTATAATGTAATGTGCTCTCTTACACATTTTAGGAGGGATGCTGGAACCTCTATTTAAAGGAAAAGTTCACCATAGCCTTTTTGAACCACATAATTCAAAGCGTACAATGAGGTCTTGTACCTCCTGGTTATATTATCATTCAGAATCTCATGCTCAGAACAGCAAACAAGGCAAAATACATGAGTGCAAGGAGACCTGGGAGAAAACAGAAACAAACTACAAAAATACCCCACTCAGTGTTATAGTTTTGCAGAGAAAATTACATGAGGTGCATAAACGTATGATCTGCTTTGATATAATAGTATTCTAGATAAATTGCTCCAAACAGGTGTGAGCTATTCAGAGATGTGTTTAGAAAGCCCCCCCTCCCTTTTTTTAACAACAAGTCATATACTATGATGTTTCTTGAATTTTCTAATCCAGATGTACCCCTAGAACTGCTATTATTCTCTAAATACAGAACTAATGCACTAGGTAATCTGCAAATGTTATTAAATTGCTGTGGAACCCAGTTATCTTAATTACAATCTCTTAATTTTTGGAAATTGTTAGTAAATATCTTTTATGTTTTATATGCTATTCAGACCCATATATAGTATACCGTACAATAAAACAGTATCACCCATTTCACACTTTTGTATATTGGTATTTGTTGTAACTTTTTAACTTGCCATGTGTACTCATCATCCACCATTATCTATAATCCATACACAATAATTGCTAATCAAAGGTTTTTTGAGGTATTGTAAACGTATTTTACTATAGTTAGTTCAGTATTAGCAGAAAAGTATTCTCCAAGTATAAATAAACTGCAACACTACCATTAATTACCTGTTTGTTATTGGCAGGCTGCCATATGTTTTTTGGGTTTACTTTTTTAAAGAGAAGGGAAATTGCTAAGACTACCTGAAAATCCAAGATTGTTAATAATGCACAAAGAAAGGCCACACATACATCTTGGGGTGAAAACACTTATGCAATTGCTAAGATTAATGGTTGAAGAGTTTTAGAAGGTATTATCTTTTTTTCTTTAGGGTCTCACAACACGTTGTTTAAAAAAAAAAAATCAAACTGAGGCTATATTTCAATTGAAAGGCACTACAATTCTGGGCCTATTCAAAGGGAATGCTTTGCTTGGACCGCTTTAAGATCATTTTGATTAATTAAATTTGCAGTTCATTAAACTGTTGTTAGCTGTTTGAGAGAGGGTTAGAAGTTTTCACTTTTCAAAGTAGACACCAGAGTTAGCTGAATTTACTTAGTAGAAAGTTGCAAATTATTGATCTAAGGTTTTGGCAAGCCCAGTCTCACACTGTGACATCTGTTGCATTGCACACAAAAATGTTATTATCATATTGGTCCCACTTTAAAATAATAGCAAATTCATATTGTCGTTATACCATGTACCAAGTACCCAAATACACTTTTGCATTGGATTGGACCTACCGTAGAAAGTCAGTCTTCCTTTTGCAACATTTTTTCCTCTTGAGTTTTCAGCAATGCATTCATATGAACCTGCATCATCCTGCTGGAAATATGGGATTTCAAGGACCCCATTGGATTTGTTTGGTTCCACCTTTCTTGAGAAGGGGATTCCATCAGCTCTCCTCCAGCTGATGCTGGGAACTGGGCTGATGTAGTAAAATAAAAGGAATATAGGACAAGAACTAATTAGAGCCTAAGATTAGTTTTCAATGGCAACATTGTAGGTGATTCTTCTGGCTAAAATCTGCATTTAATACATCAGCAAAACCTTTTTTTATTTCCTTTTATTTATTAATATTAACACAGGCAAACAATGGACTCATGCACATATTCATGGGCATCCTGTTTGTCAACATATGCTACACATTAATAAAATACAGTACAACACAATCAACCTAGACCTGAACCCAGAAAGACGTTCACTTTGTTCTAAAGATTTGGATACACCCACCAATACTTACTGTACATGTGTATAAGGTTACTGCACTTACTTTCCCAGAGCAAAACACTCCAGTTTCACTGTCGAACCTTTGGCCACAGGAACGATCTCTGGAAAGTGAACTTCTATCTTTGGCTCATATTCCCCCATCACCCCTGTTAAGTTGCAAGAAATATTGCAACAATCAATTTCATTACATAAGGCTATCATAGCAAACAAACATACTATAATGCAGTATTACAAGACAAAACATGCATCTACAGTAGGATATTCAAACATCTGTAATATTTTCATCCTATATTAGTTTATAGAGTTGGTAAAAAGGTGACATGGAAAATAAATATATAGGCATATATCTGTAAAATGCATATTATATACAGTTCATGAATAGAGCCATCTACCCATATAATTGACAGACTTTTCAATATTATTAACCCTGTAGGAAATATAATGTATATCTTTATCTTTTAGCATGTTATCTTTAAGAATGCATATTGTTTATCTGTAAGTATCTTGTGCTGAGTTTCACATGTTTTATAGTAGCTTCTGTATTTTCTGAAAGCATTAGACCTCAATGAAACAGACACTGCACATTTCTGTAGCAACAAAAGCTGATAACGAAAAGGCTCTTTAAAATATTGCTCAGTGAATAGTGTACGACATATATAGACTACAGGTTATCTGGCTCCAGTTAACCTAAACGTATTGGAAAATGGCTGTGAAATCTCCTTATCTTTATATCCCAGATAAGAGTAAGAGAACTGCATGTACGTGGATCGCACGTTGGGTGTTTGGAAAGAATACTCAAAACATGTTTGTCCCAGAATTAATGACTATAAAAGCTAATCATGTATGTTTTCTAACTAGGGTCAGCCACAAACATAATCATGCTGAAGTATGGCAAGGATCACATCATCTTTGATGACTGCTATGACATACAAAGGTTAATAAGCTGTTCGGTATGTGGGAATTAAGAAACAGAGAATGCCTAGTTACTGTACCTAGCTACGCGTGTTGTGAGGCATATTATGTGCAAATCTTTTAATATAAAGGTCACCTGTCTAGGAATATCTAATTGTTAGTTGCTACTCTTCTTTGTCTTATTACAATTGCTATTATATATAAGGATTGGAGATGTAATGCGATTCAGAGCTTGTGGGATAAAATGTATATGATGTCATTAGCAGCTACTGCGATCATATTCAGATAAGACAGCATTGTGGGAAAAAAAGCTCTTCAGTCACTGGGAGGTGATACTATATATTAAAATCCTATAAAATGTGAACCCTTTGATCACCATTAGGAACAGATAGACACCAAAAAAAATAGAAGAATATGAAATATATTTTACATTTTGTGAAAGTATTTTGACCTGTATGATGGTATTTCCAATGTGGAAGGGACAGAATCAGTTATATATAGAATCTGATTGTTAAGTCTGTCAATCAGAGTGATGGGCATCTGAAAGGCACAATCAGATATACTGTAGCCAGCAGGTCATTGTCTGAGATGCTAATTTGCCCATTCACAGCAATCTTATTTACAACTGCTGATGTGGATGGCTGCTTCCCTGTCGTATCAGACAATTCCGATAACAATCTCTCAACATCCAGACCTCCGCTGCACTCAACAAGAGAGGAAAATACAGCTTCTATAAATAGCAGGGAAAGGGAGAGGGCTTGATTTCCTGATTACAAATGGAACCAAATCAGAAGTACTCTCTAAAACTATGTGAAGAAATACAGTTAAGCATCATGATTAGTGATGAACTGGTATAAAGGAGATTCATTAAATAGAATTTCAAGTTTCAAGTTTCATTGTATTGTTCAAAGAGCATGAATATTTAACCCATTTGAAAGTACTTTTTTGCATTCAATTGTAACATGCAAGAGCTTCAGTTAGATAAAATAGCACTTAATGTACAACTTCACTTTTGATATTAACATTGGAACACCTTCAACCTCATTGTTTACTTTTCTGTTAATTTCACACACCACCTATTTACTGCTACGTATTTGGTTTTTTTTTATATAAAACCTTAACAATACAGTTAAGGGTTATCTGTTAGCCCAAAACTCCAACATTCAATACAGTAGTCAACACACTTTCCCATATGGTTATTTCTATAAAGTTTAATTATTGATATAATTGAAAAATAATACATGAGCAACCCTGGGACAGGTTTTCTATCTATTTTATTATTATTATTATTCATTTCTTAGCAGACGCCCTTATCCAGGGCGACTTACAATTGTTACAAGATATCACATTATACATTATTTCACATTATACAGTTATCACATTATTTTTACATACAATTGACCATTTATACAGTTGGGTTTTTACTGGAGCAATCTAGGTAAAGTACCTTGCTCAAGGGTACAACAGCAGTGTCCCCCACTGGGGATTGAACCCACAACCCTCCGGTCAAAAGTCCAGTGCCCTAACCACTACTCCACGCTGCTGCCCCATTTTAGATTCTAAAATACAGCCCAGTAATACTAGAAATTGTTTTAACTGGTATTCATCTCTACATTTGTTTTTTTTTTCTAAATGAACAGTCTCCAGTCTGTGGGGGTATTTTTAAGGTGGCCAATTCATTTTGGTTATAAGCACAAAGACACTTACCATCAGTGCGCAGTACAAGAGGGGTAGTTGGACCTTGCACTCTGCTATTTGTAACTGTGTTTGTTACCACACAGGTGTAATTGCCCACATCTGAAGGCTCCACTTTAGCTATGTACATATTTCCAGTCTCCTGTGAAACAAAGCGACGGGTGTCTTGCTGCATGAATGCTGGGTATTCATTGAAGATCCAGGAATACATGAGTCCTGTAAAAGTATTCATGAAATCAGTGAGTCATTCAGGTCTACAGTATACACATATACAATGCAATAAAAAGCTGATGATATTTAATGTTGTTTCAAAGCTAAGGAACAGAAGATGAAAATGTCTGATCACTCACAGAACACAACTGAGTCTGCTGAAGAACTATGGTCGATGTACCATTTTTTGATAAAGGTGAGCTATTGGGTTGTAGCGTTATGCTTTGTCCTGCTAAATCATTGTATTACAAGGTCAAACCATGGTGCAGTTGTCTTTTTTTTTTAAAGTTGTACCTAGATTATTTTGCCAAAAGCAAAACTGACTAAACTTTTCTGAAGCCTGTCTAATTTACTCAAGTGTTCCCAGAACTAATCTAAAAGCAATCACCATTTGTAAATTAGAAATTACTATGGTTTCTTGAACCTTTTTATCTAAAAGTTCATACAAAGAAATAAGTTATCTCACTTCAGTCTGAAATTGAGTTTGTGGCAGTTATACAGAAACCAACCATGTGCTTATTTTATAGGCCCACTTTTCTGTGTAGTCAATATCACCGAGTATTTCATAAAAGAAGCTGGGCAGTTAGGTGAAAATAACTATTCTTTGATTTAGTATGCATAATCCGTTACACGTAAAGGCAAATCAACAGCACACTTCATTTTAAAATGAAGTAGAAATGAAAGTAGAAAAAATAGTTCCCACTGATAATCTGAAAAATAAGGTAACTACAGTATATAATTTGTGGATCACAGATTCTTGTTTTTAAGGTGCATATACCTCAATGATTAAAGTGGTGCTGATAAGCAATTTAGTATGACAGTATAATGTGTCCTAAAACTAATAACAGCCTTGATTTCTCTGTGGCTTTATCATACATTTTAAAAGATACATTTCCATAAAGATTTGCAGACATATTTAACCCATTCTGCAGGAGGAAGATTAAGGGTTTAGTATATACTGTATATATACACAGAGCACTGCCACTGGGTTTTGGTGCTGGTTGGCAGGGATGGGGTTAATTCCTATCCCTGCCAAATACATGTGAGAATGTGGCTGTTCCCAAATAAGATAATTGGTGTTAATTGGGAACAGTCATAGAATAAAAAGAGTGTTTGAAGCTCCATTTGGGGAAACCACCAGGGAGCTGGGAACAAGTGAAAAGTCAATGTAAGAGAAAAAGAAGGCTGTGTGTCAATCCTGAGTAAAGGTACTGAACCTTATGTAAGTCTGTAAAACTCTTGTAACACACTCACACATGTTACAAGTTTTATAATAGCATAATAGATAGTGGCAATATGCTGGTACAAAAAAGGGTTTTCATCACATCCCTTACAAGAGATCTGTCACTTAGCTGCAGTATTTTGGATCTCTATATTTCCCCCATCGCTGCTCCATGAGAACCAGACCTGAGCCATTGATGTTGGAGTTTTTATTTTCACCACCTCATTGAAATACACAAACGTACCGTTTATTTGTATATGTGTTATCTGATATTCTCATTTCACAGTTTGATCAGTTTTCAAAAAACTCATACATTTTAATGGATCACTACTACACACTAAAGGCATCACATTTTACGATAATGAGCATGCTCTATGGTTAAAAATGAACATTACGGATGTGTGATATGAGTAACAATGCATGAGCACAAGATAAACTGAGGTATAATGGTGCACACATACCCTCGAATGATGTACAATTCCCATTACACAGAGAATATATCAAGATGAACCAAGAACATGTATCGCAACAAATCCCAGCTGCCAAAAGATGTACATGAGTGAAAAATAATAAATAAAGTGCCAAGGATACTAACTCTATATCATTTAAAGGATGTGCTTGCTCTAGATACTGACAGCACAGCAGCACCTCTAGATGTTCTACGATACAAACAGAAACATACATTCCAGATATAGCACAAAGATGTAACAGAGCCCATGTATCAAGTGTGTAACACTCTTTTATCTCCCAGGTATCGATTTATTAATTTGAGAATTTAAAGAAAATGTAGAAAATATGACAATGCAGTTGTAAGCGTGGGTCTTTGGCCGGCGTTATAGAAACAGCTTTGCATTAAGCCTTTTCTTAACTGACAGGATATCAAGGTTTACAGAAAACAATGATGCACAGTGGCAAGTACACCTCAATAATAATAACTGCAGCGACTATTCTTCTCAGGAACTAAATTGAAAAGAAGACAACATAACATCCTGTTGGTTTATGTCAGTGATAACTCTGTGATCAATTAATAATAATAATAATAATAATAATAATAATAATAATAATAATAATAATAATAATACCCGTGTGGCTTCCAATACAGAATGCTTATCTACAGTTATTGCACAGATATAGTTTCTTACCAAAAAGATCAAATAAGTAGCCTTTATTTAAAAATAAATAAACAAATAAATAAAGTATTGTGAGCGGTGTACCCCAGAAAACAGACTGAAAACCAGAAACATATATATATATATACAGTATATTTTTTAATGAAGTAGACGAACAAAGAAAAAGCATACACACTCCAAAATGCGTAAGGTGCAAAGTACAAAATGAAATCAGTATGAGAAAAACATTACTCACACACTTACGAAACTATGACCTATTTTGTTTTGGGTTAAATAAAAAAAATATTTGTGGAGCACATTAAGTGAGCTTCCTCCTTTGAATGAAATATTTCCTGGCAGAGTTTGCAAATTCCATTTTCTCCTGCTTTGGTAAAGAAATTCCACACAATGCTCCTTTACATTAATAACTGCATTCAAACTGAGATGTTATTATTATTATTATTATTATTATTATTATTATTATTATTATTATTATTAAATCACATTATTATTCTGTATTTAATCACATCCTGATGTAACTATCACTATTTAATCATATCCTGATGTAACTATCACTATTACCTGCTGTATTATTGAATTGTGGTTTGTCAAACTTGTACTTTACTTGAACAAAAATTATTGTATTTCTTGCTCTTATTGTATTACTTGTATTGTAACGCTTGAAATGTTTTTGCTTACGATTGTAAGTCGCCCTGGATAAGGGCGTCTGCTAAGAAATAAATAATAATAATAATAATTATTATTATTATTATTATTATTATTATTATTATGTTTCCAGTACTTAAAAAAGGCTACACAAGCCTACAGATGTAACAGGACTAAATGTATGTGTACTATATAGTATTTAAATATGTATCAAGCACTTAATTTTTTATTTGTTTTTATTACCCGAAAAAGACCAGAGTATCCGGGCATTTTTCACGATGGGTACCCGGTTCCAGGTTTTCTACCCGTGCCGACTTCGAATTTAAATAAGTTAGGCAGTTTTCTTTGTTATTCTTTTGTTTAAACCTTGCCAGAACTTACTGTAATTTTACATAACATGCACCACATGACTGGGCTGCCTTGGATTACATCTCTTGCATAACGCGCACCTCTTGCACATTATCTGTATAAAAAAACACCATAATGTGCTATATAGAATACTATAACCCAACTATACTGCACACACAGTATATAATGTGCAACCTGTATACTGTAACAAGCAGAGGCTCATAAAAACTGCTGTGCGTTATATTCTGAAAAATTATGGTACTGTATGCCCTTAGTGCTACCTAGGATATAACAAACCCTGAAACCCAAAGTCCATAAAAAACAGCAAGAAAACTTTCAGTAAGCTAAAGTCTTCTGGTACTGAATTCAGATCCAAACTGCAAAAATAGGTAATATATTTGTTTAAGCATTAAGCCATTTACTTCACCTAATGCCAAAACCACTATAATGAATCTAGAACCCCAGTCAGCAACCACTACTTTACCAGTAAGGTGAGCAAAGGCGATTGCATGCAAAGCACTATGCGGCATATTTTTGGGGACGTTTGATGTTGCATTGCTACAAGAGTATCCCTGAAACACAATTTCAGTATTAAATATGGAACAGATCATTCAAATATTATTAGAGGCAATTAAAGTGTCAAGCGCTTACTCCTGGTTACCATAATTACAGTACTTTTGAGCACATGTGTTGATATGTGCAAAGACGGTTCACTTATTTAACCTCTTAATAGTTTACATTTGCTGCTCCAAGCCAACAACAATTATATGAACTTTCAATTGGGGTATATTTGTTTGAAATATGTTGATGTCTTATGAGCCAGAGCATACAAGTAGTTTTTAAACTTGAAGTCTTCTAGACTAGTAGAAACAGGAGCATATTATTTTCCTCATGGTCTTTTTCGTATCCAATAATTTGATTTTGTCCTACACACAACAGGGAGGGTAACATTCTTTATATTTTCCATCCTGAGGCTCTATATCACTCTCCATGTTGCGCTGATAGCTCTGACTAGAAAGTTGTACATTCGATATTATCGCTCTCTTTCTCAAGCTATGCCCTTCCATTACTGCAAGATCAGCACCTGATAAGACAGCAGGAGGTTTGAATCTTTTAAGTGTCTTGTGGGATCTGGCTCCATACAATATTCACCAGGTTGCTACAATTCTAAGGATGTATTTGGCAGAAGTCTAATCCTTGTTTATTATGCATTACATTTGTGCCTCAATTTCTAGTTGAATTACTTCATTAGTCATGTCAGGAAATTGGAAGGTATTTAAACTGGAGATATTTCATGTGCTGGAATTAAACCAGGCTCATCCATGTTCTGATTAAATGAAACCAATGGCGGTTTAATATAAGACTGCCACCTTAGGCCTGTTATTTTTTTTAAATGAAGAAATTTAACAATATATTAAATCATCAGCTTCTGCCAATCACCTTCCTGCATGGTGCTTGTCTTTTATAACTGGTAATATGCTGCCATGGCACTTCATTAGAGATACTCTGCATATTCACACACATCACGATGATGCCCACGTCACCATACTGTTCATACTGTTCTAATTTATAATTTAACAGAAGAGAAGTGATCTTCCACTTAACCTTTTCCAATTTGAAGAATGTTCCGATACATTTTGAAGGGGTGCACATTAACAACGGTATGCTTTCTTTTTTAAGTTTGGCAGAGATGGAGTTAAAATGAACTCCAGATGTGAATTAGGTCAGGTCAAATTGGGTAATTGACTGCCAGTTTAACCTGGCCACATCCACATATGTAAAAGCACCTGGACCAGTCAGTAAATCAGGTCAGGGAGGAATGTATTTATAAAAAGGATGCAACTCTATGCAGCAATTCAATCCTGTGTTTGTGTGACTCCTACTTGCAGTCCAGTCACAGGAGGATTATGTGTTTTCTAATATTTATATTTTTTCCCCCTCAAATTAAATCTAGTCATAAAACCCATTTCAACTAAGCACCTGGTTATTTTGAAATTCTGTTCACACTCCATGTTGCTCCCAGTTGTCCAACAATGCTGGTTTTCTCACTTAGTTGGCTTAAAGCCTTGATCTGCCTATTTGCTACATGCCCCAAGACTATGGAATTTCTATTTCTAAAGACCTAAAATAGTATTTTATAACCTTAGCTTACTGCTGACTTTTGCTCTGTTTTGTACTTAATATGTCTCTGAATTTAAATGAAATCTGTATTGTATTAAAAAATAAATACTTTTCTCACTGGAAAAAGGTTTTGCTTACTTATTTTATATCCTCAAGTTGAGTAAAAAGTCTAAACAGGAATAAAGACTACCCATACAAATTCTAAGATAGTAATTGTAACAAAAACATCAGCGTTTCCGATAAAGGGATTCTAAAATGCAAGCTTTGCAAAATGCTTAAAAAACAAATCAGAACTACAATAATAATTTGCGAACATTTGTAAGTGATGACAAAAGTAAAACTGACTATTCCTGAATAAGCAAAAAAGGCTATGGCTCTGTTATACGATTTAATAAAATGGTTCTCCCGCTACTATCTCTAAGTCTGGGTTCACATAATGATGGATTTGTTTGTCATGTTTGTCACAAGAACAGATTGCACTGGTGCTTGCTCTATCCCTGTCCCATAAGCAATTTGTACCAGTTTGAGTTTGTAAATTGTTTCTTTTTTTTCTTTTTTTTTTTTATAAAGATGATAGTCCTGTACTGGGAATATTTGTTTACTGCATTATTTTGCTCAGCTGAGTGTATAAGACTTCTATATTAAAAATGCTATTGAAAGCACTTCCAAATACACTTGACAAAAGCTACCACAGGAATGGCTGCATTTCTTCCCTGTTATACTGGGAAAAGGGAATATTTATTGCCCTGCACAATGTAAGACAATACAGAAATATCCATAATGCAAAACTTTCTCAAGTACTGGATATGTATAATGTGGATGAAGTGCATAGTTTCGTACCCCTACTTGGGAGACAGACACTACAAAGCTAACCACACAGTAAAGAAAAAAACAAGTGGAACACTAATAATCCTGTTTCTGCATATTTCATGCTGTCCTTTCATTTTTACTTCAACTGAGCAAACAGTTAAAATAAGTGCAATAACTGGGCCGTGGGTATTGCTAAGTTAACATTGCTTCAGTATCTCTGCATTACTAGTACAGTAATCACAGTCAAAAACGTAGTACCGATACAGTATAAACACGTGCTTAATGGGAAGGTCCATTACAGCTAGCTGGTTCTGTAGCAATCCCGGTGCAGGCGAGAGGTGGTGCAGCCAATCAGCTTGTTAGGGGCTCCCTATGTATCTGCTCTATTCTGCTCCAGCAGGTAGGCATTCTGACACAGGCCAATGTGCTGAACTCTAGGGTGATGTTCCACTAGAGCAAGGCTCTTCAACTGGCGGCCCGCGGGCCACGTCCAGCCTGCAAGGGACAATCATGTGACCCGCTGACAGTTTGCAAAAAGTATAACAATTAACTAAAATAAATATGGAAAAGAAAAAAAGAAAAAAAAACAGTGACATCGTAAATCAATTTGTGATTAAGATGTGTTTTATTTTTGTATCCGGCAAAGCAGCACGCACATCACACCACCCCTATTCAGTCAGTAGCCACTCAGCACGACTCACGCATGCCAGTTACATTGAGCTCCGCTTGGCGTACTCTGTGGCTGATTTTTAGTTTTTTACTCATGTTGCTATTAAAAGTTTTTTTGTCTTTTTTTTTAAATTGATATAAACATGGCTCTCTACTCTAGCTAGTAAAAAGAGAAAACAATGGGGAAAAGTATAGATTCAACAATGAGTGTACCAATAAATACTTATTTATTATATAATACTTCTGGCCCGCCTACTTCTAACTTTTTTCCAATCCGGCCCCTTTAAAAAACGAGTTGAAGAGCCCTGCACTAGAACAACATGTCAGTGTTGCTGCAGCAGTCCAAACTGTTATCGCCCACGGTCGCTCTCCAGGGTGCTGAACCAACCAAGTGACGCATGCAGGATTCCCCCTTGATCTCTCAGGTTGTCGGCTGTAAGAAGCCAGTATTCCTGAGCACAAAAGCCTCACTTGGTTTTCATTTGTTTGTAAGCCTTGACTGCAGGGCATTTTATTTGATACAGTATGTGCTGGTCATGTGCTTTCTGAAAGACTGTTCTAAAAGACTGTCAAATAAAATTGTCCCTGATATTGAGAACAGTAGCTTTCTTTCTGGTACACACACCTCTAATGTTCTGGGAGCAAATATTCATTGCATATATACAGCAGTACTAACATTACTGTAATTCTTTTGGGTAGAAGGATATTTCTATGTAGTTAAGAGTCAATATATACTGTATGCACACACTCACACATTTAAGGATAATGTAAGTCAGGTGGCATAATCATACAGGGATGACATCTGCATGCAAATATTCATTACGTAAAATGCTGAAAGCAGAGCATGTTAGTCAAGAGCAAAGCTACTATTTATGTTTACAGGACCCTAAATCACTGGCCATTAATAAATACCTGCAGATTGTTGGGATAGGTTGACATTTCACTACCTGCACATCTGCATTTAGGAGTCAATGTGCCGCTGTTACCTTCCATAATGTGAGTTCATTGTTGCCTGAAATAGATGCCTTGTCATGTTCGCAAAGGGGATATATTTCTAATGCATTGAACACATACTGACATTTTAAAATAGTTTTGTACATTCACAGAGAAAAGTATTAATTACTACTAACATACACAACACAAAACAGGTTACTACAGCATTGCTTATGTATTTTAATAATTATAGGTACAGGCAGGATGGAGGGAAGTCACCAAGTATGATGGATTGCTAGTGGCAGGGCTTCACACAAACGACACTCTTAAGACATTTCATCTTTTCATTCTCATGCAGGTGATGTAAAAAAATAATTTGTTTTAGATTCTATTTTAAATCCCAGTGGGCCCAGGAAACAGACTGTGAACACATACACCAAAAAATGAAGCCACTTTACATACAGGGCAGCAGTGTGGAGTAGTGGTTAGGGCTCTGGACTCTTGACCGGAGGGTTGTGGGTTCAATCCCCAGTGGGGGACACTGCTGTTGTACCCTTGAGCAAGGTACTTTACCTAGATTGCTCCAGTAAAAACCCAACTGTATAAATGGGTAATTGTATGTAAAATAATGTGATATCTTGTAACAATTGTAAGTCGCCCTGGATAAGGGCGTCTGCTAAGAAATAAATAATAATAATAATAATAATAATAATAATAATGAATTTAATAATTTATGCCATAATAGCTTTCATCAGTGCTTTGTGCGACTAACAATAACACTTCCCACCACCAATAGATTTCTCTCTGATGCTAATAAACACAATATATAATCCTTAATAATCAGCATTCGAAGCATCATGCCTCAGAGCGTAGAACAGTTTAATGTGTCAGCGAGGGGGTAATGAATACAACTGAAGCTAGCTGTAGGAATTATACATTTCCTTTCATATAAAGCTCAACCTCACAACAAACATGTTTATAGCTCTGCCTTCTTGTTAATATTGCACATTGTTTTTTAATGGAAGCTTGCAAATATATAGCATAAAGAGGGTTCTTATTGCCTATGTTTTTGAATACAAAAAGCCTAACTTAAATGTCAAACTGCACATATTTATATATACACACACCACCCACTTGATATATTGCGGGTGTCGGGGTCCAATACAAATCCACTATATATCGAGGGAAATAGGCTAACAAATACTGTACAACCACTCCCTCGTTTTATCGTGGGCGTCAGGGTCCAAGATAAATCCTTTATGCAACCTGCTTTTTCGTATAAAAAGCAGCACACCGTTTTAATTTGTACTGCAGAGGGGAATTGCTTCTCATCCACTTCAGTCTCCAATTAATTTCATGAATCTTCCTCTCCTTTCTCAAATGCCCAAACCCGCTGCATTGAAAGAATCCATTCCCAACATAGGTGGTTTGTTGCTAGCTAGCTGACGTTACTGCCCTGTGACTTTTGCTAGTGCATTGCTTAAAAAAACGCTTCAGCAAGTAGATATTTAATTGGCTTGGTGTTATTGTGCAATGCGTGTGTATATGATAACAGTACAATATTAATGCTTTGTTTTTAAATGTTCTGTATATTTTAGTTTGTGATGTGCAGTACAAAATAAAACAAACAGTAATTATAAGTGAAATTGTCTATGTATAGTGCAGCTAAGACATGCACAGTTAGACTGTAAAAATGGGGAGCCAACTCCAGGACCGCGATATATCCGAATCCGCAGTATAGCGAGGGGCGATATAATGAGGGGTGGGTGTATATACAGACGTGCTCAAATTTGTTGGTACCCTTACAGCTCATTGAAATAATGCTTCATTCCTCCTGAAAAGTGATGAAATTAAAAGCTATTTTATCATGTATACTTGTATGCCTTTGGTATGTCACAGAATAAAGCAAAGAAGCTGTGAAAAGAGATGAATTATTGCTTATTCTACAAAGATATTCTAAAATGGCCTGGACACATTTGTTGGTACCCCTTAGAAAAGATAATAAATAATTGGATTATAGTGATATTTCAAACCAATTAGTTTCTTTAATTAGTATCACACATGTCTCCAATCTTGTAATCAGTCATTCAGCCTATTTAAATGGAGAAAAGTAGTCACTGTGCTGTTTGGTATCATTGTGTGCACCACACTGAACATGGACCAGAGAAAGCAAAGGAGAGAGTTGTCTGAGGAGATCAGAAAGAAAATAATAGACAAGCATGGTAAAGGTAAAGGCTACAAGACCATCTCCAAGCAGCTTGATGTTCCTGTGACAACAGTTGCAAATATTATTAAGAAGTTTAAGGTCCATGGAACTGTAGCCAACCTCCCTGGGCGCGGCCGCAAGAGTAAAATCGACCCCAGATTGAACAGAAGGATAGTGCGAATGGTAGAAAAAGAACCAAGGATAACTGCCAAAGAGATACAAGCTGAACTCCAAGGTGAAGGTACGTCAGTTTCTGATCGCACCATCCGTCGCTTTTTGAGCGAAAGTGGACTCCATGGAAAAAGACCCAGGAGGACTCCACTTTTGAAAGAAAAACATAAAAAAGCCAGACTGGAATTTGCTAAAATGCATATTGACAAGCCACAATCCTTCTGGGAGAATGTCCTTTGGACAGATGAGTCAAAACTGGAGCTTTTTGGCAAGTCACATCAGCTCTATGTTCACAGACGAAAAAATGAAACTTTCAAAAGAAAAGAACACCATACCTACAGTGAAACATGGAGGAGGCTCGGTTATGTTTTGGGGCTGCTTTGCTGCGCCTGGCACAGGGTGCCTTGAATCTGTGCAGGGCACAATGAAATCTCAAGACTATCAAGGCATTCTGGAGCGAAACGTACTGCCCAGTGTCAGAAAGCTCTGTCTCAGTCGCAGGTCATGGGTCCTCCAACAGGATAATGACCCAAAACACACAGCTAAAAGCACCCAAGAATGGATAAGAACAAAACATTGGACTATTCTGAAGTGGCCTTCTATGAGTCCTGATCTGAATCCTATTGAACATCTATGGAAAGAGCTGAAACTTGCAGTCTGGAGAAGGCACCCATCAAACCTGAGACAGCAGTTATGGTATGTGAAAATAAATAAAATAAATAAAAAAAAATAATACATGTGTCTTTAAATAGCTTTGTGAGTAAAACTCCTCCAAACCAATATGCCACTTTAAAGCACATCTCAATGTCACCTCGATAATCCTTTAATCCAAGCTCCTATGTATTTAAAGTTTCTGATCAATCACTTGTCTGCAGGAGATAAGATCATACCAGGGATGTGCTGATTACTGAATCAGGTGGTCTACGGTGGCCTGCAGTAAATTGATCCATTTGCAGCATTTGCAGCAATTCTGCTGCTGGGTGGTTAGGTTTCATATATGACTTTACAATTCACATCTGCAAAAAAACTTAATTGGCGATCCCCCTAAGGCTTTTATTGAGAAAACCAAAACAATATAAAATGTTACTGTACAGTACAATAGTTACACATTAGATTTTCAAAACTACCTTTCTCCATTGAAAGAATAATGAGTAACTTGAGATCATTCTCCTGACAGTGATCGTATTCTGTCAATGGAAAAGATCTGTAACTCCTCACATTGCCTGTCACCCATCACCACAGCAACACACTCAAACTAAAATATATTTTGCTGATGTCTCAAATATCAGATCTTCAGAGCAAAGCAGATGAGGCAGATAGATGAAATATTTAGAAGGACTGTGCCCATTTAAATCGCTATCTTGGATATTGTGAGAATAAATAAATAAATACATGCAGATTTTCACCAAAAATCAGTTTCAGCATTATATGAATCAGTTTTTGTGTTAAATCACTTTTAGGATGCTTCAACATCTTTTTTGATGCCCGACGATTCCATTGATGTTTTTGCCATTTTGTCAACGGCCAATTCCACAAAGAAAATCATCAGAATGAAAGAATGAATGCTGGCAACAGGGTGTAGGTCCTCATGAACTGATGAAATTATCAATAGCGGCATACCCAGTACGATCCACAGTGGGGTTCTGATTAATAGTCCTTGATCATTCTGTTATGTTAAGTTTCAACTGTCCAAAACCCAGCCAACATTCACCGAGAATGCCCAATTGTGTGCAGTTACATAAAGAAATGCTCTACTAATTTAGCAGATGGCATTTTACTAACTGAGAAATGCGGATTTAGACTATGATGAAACTAGAAACGAGAATAATTCCAGCATATTCTATCCTTCCATTATTAAAAAAAAAAAAAAAAAAAAAAAAAAAACGAATGGAAATCTCATTCACTTAACTGGTAGAATCTTTTTTTTTGTAAGATGTTCCAGCTGATATCCCATGACTACCAATGTGAAAATGATTGATGTTACTTTTCACCCTCACTTTATAGCTTCTACATTATAAACAGCTCAACCTGCCTATTTGACTGCGCTCCGTATGAGAGTCAGCATGGGATGCTTTTTACCAGCTGTCTTCTTTGCATTATCTGTCCCAAGACGGACACTTTGGCAGGAGAAAGGTAAAACAGTAGCTTTAGGGTATCGGAAATGATAGGGTCTTCAAAGCCACAGTTCGTCAGTAATAGCTGAAGCCATAAGGTAATGAATACACATATGTTATAACTTCACATGCCGATGCACATCCCGTGGGCGTGCACAGTAATGAACTGTGGATTAGGACATCACTGATTAGCATGGGATTTAACAAGCAAAGCAGACAGCCTGACACCAGATCTGACACAAAAACACATTGGAAATGTGAAAAAACAGCAAGTTATCAAAAGTGTCCAGCCATTTAAAGTGGAGATATCAAAAACACAAGCCAAGTTTCAAGAAACCATTGGGGCAACCATGCCCAGCACAAAGCAAATAGGCACAACTGTACAAGCGGTGGGTATATATATATATTTTTATTTTTAAGTTTGCAATATAAACCCTGTGTGGGAATCGAACCCAAGACATGCTTCCAATGCAGCTTGCAAAGTGTGTCCTTCTATTTTACAACATTTGCAAGTAGTATAGCAGTAAAGTTACAGTTTTTAACAAGTAACGAGACAAACAAGATTTTGATAATAATTATTATGTATTATCCTGACTGTACTGAAAGCTTTCATCTGATTCTGTAAACTATCAAAATAAGCTTGATCCGTTCATTTAGTATATTGTAATGTTTTCAAGTTTAGGAAGTAGTTCTCAGGGAGACGGTGTTGAATTCTCAAAATGTTTGTTTTATTTGGAACTACAGGGGCCGGAATTCACGACACCAAAATAATAACCCTACGTTTTAGTCTTGGCACTTTCACTGCATATTCTCTCCAGTCACAGCTCACAGGCTTGCTCAGTCGCACCCACAGTTTCTCATTCAAGTTCAGCGCTGGACTGTCTCCAGTCCCCAGGCTCCTGCACCCCCTTATATAACCTCTTGTCGTTTCCCACCGCTGTCCTGCTCATCAACCAGTCACATCCATGCTCTGCAACCCCCGAAAACAGCAACACACATTCTCCCCACTCATTCGCTCACTCCCCCTTCCCATGCTAAGTAACGGCGTGACCCAGTCCCCTTATAATACATGTAACATAAAAGACAGATGACACAAACTGAACAGACAACAAGTCCTGCAACAAAGCAATTGTCCAGGTTGTTATAATATATTTTTAAATTTGAAAGTAAAAATATATGAAAGCATGGTGACCTTTATGTACAAAAATCTTCACTAATATACAATTGAACAAGAACTGTTGAGTATTTAGTGAAGTTCCTGTCTTTCATTATCAATCATATTATTTTGCATATCATCCATATTATTAGTTGGCTGAGATTCTATTTAATAATTAATTTCCAAAACAGTACACCCACACACAACACAGCAGTGTTGCACCATTACGAAGAAACTGTCTACAAGTTTACTATGAAATCTCATTTCCTCCCTGTGGGGAAAGAACAAGTCAGTCACTCTTCTCTCATTATACAGTACCATGAAACTAAGGTGATAAAGCAAACACAATACACACAAGGTTACTGCTGTTCCCAACAACTGACACACAAACAAACTGTAAAAGCCCATCTGAAAACATCTTTGATTAAACCCTGGTGAAAGTGCAGTAAATTTATATTCTACATCCGTATTCTGTAGCCTAACGGAACCAAAAAACGCAGTTGGAATGTTATCATTATTTCAGAAAGGAGACACCCACAAGTAAGCAAATAGAATAACATAATTGTACAGCAAATGAAATGCTGCCATAACATCTACATCGGAGGACATTTGGCCCGGGCCCTCCTCCTCATCCAAAGCATGTGATAGCCTCTGAATAATGGTAGAAAACTACAGTAAAAATGTTGTTGTTATGGTTGACCTGTACTTTGTGCAGCATACTGTAACGTACATATAAGCTACAGTGTCCAGTAATGTGACTGTATGAAATATATTTTCTCTAAGAAAATTGACACAATGGAGTGTGAAAATGAGTGGCCCTATTGTATTAATTAAGTTGATGAAGCAATGTGCACTTCACGTTCACACAGAAATGTACAAAATATCATTGAAAATGAAAGTGAATAAATATAAGGACTATGTGAATTTAACAAGTAGCTGGGAAACACAAATTAAGACAAATTAGATGTCAAAGAATAGATTAACATAATAAAGATTTCACATGAACCACAAAATACAGCATTACACTTCACTTTAAAGATGTTTTAATATTAATCTATATGCTATTGTGGGCCATATGATTTATTCCAGTATAGGTCGGTAATATATCACACATAACCAGTTTCATGTCCTGTTGTATGCGTTGCCTTTAAACACTCGTTTTATAAGGCATTGCTATTGAATATATAATATGTTAGAACTTGATCAAAATTCACATTATTCTAGCATATTTGTGACAAAAGCAATGTTTATAATCAACAATTCACTGGAATGTATTCTTCCGAATTGGCATGACATGTTCATACTGTGAAAGTCACCAAGAGCAGAAAAACAATCAGAAAAGCAAACAATGACACGCCCTTTATAGTGATATTTTACTTTTAAAGTCTGTCCTTTCTGTTATTTCAGTCATTGAGACCTCATAACATTCAACATATTTCATAATTAGGCATGAACACTTTTCAAACAGACTTAACTGTTCCTTGGGAAAAAAAAAAGAAAATTGTACATGTTATAAATGAACAGAGAGCCTGAATCTTTAATTAACGACTGAAGGTAATTATTTCTGGCCAACTCCATTTGGTTCAGACCCACAGGACTTGCACACATCTCTGACAAAAATACATTCACAGTAATTCCAAAGTGTAAAAAAATAACTGAGAATCTACTGAGCATACTGTCTTCACATGACAAGTTTTGAAGCTTGTTTTGCAAAATGCTTTAATGCTCAGTTTTCCTATTGTTCTCTAAATCACAATTTTATTGGGAATAGAATTTCTAGGAATAATTACATGGTTTGCCTTGAAAATCACTCCAGAACAGAACAAGCCAAATGTAGGTTTAGCTTGTTAAGCTCTAAAATCTCTAATTTTGTATGAACACCAGGACAGTCAAACACGAGCCTCTCTATCGGTTTCAACATTTCGCTGCCTTTCTGCTGATGAAGGTACAAACAGATGACCTGGAAAACATCCAGTCAGTGTTTCCCCATCCAGATTTATGCCAGCACTAGCTCTGCAAACCTGTTTAGTTAACATTCTGAAGAGGCAGACATTGCTGATATAAAAATGTCAAGTTCATCATTTACTCCTCAGGCAAATCTCCAGCCAAACAGGCAAGATAACAGGACAATATAAAGTGTGTTGCATATTTTTAGGCAGCAGGACATTTAGTTTGGACTAAGCCTGTTTCATTTTCTTGAATCTGAAGTATGAAGAATTATTATTTTAGCAGGGAAAAGTGATTTTGAAAAACAACTGGTGGCGTTAGCTTTAAGTTTACATTTTTAACAGGACATTGCATCCACATTGGAATTTCTCATTGGACACCTTTCCATTCCTATTGTGGTTTGTTTGGAAACCTATGCAGAGCTGCTGGAAACAACTAGCTGAATACGGTGACCTTAGCTGTTAGCATTATCGGGGTGTACACATTGGTTTACTACACTATTGATTCTTTTGTATGCTTTTTGTGAAGTTTGTTTACAGGCCCTGAAAGCAAGGTATTTGATATCATTGGTCCCAAAGAAAGGCATTGGATTTTGCACCATTAAAGGTACTGAGATGCAGAAAGTACTTTTCAGAAAGGTATATCAAATAGGTGTCTAAAAAGCAGCAGAGGGTCCACCCTAATGTACAATGTTGTACTTCTGTAAAGTCTGTATTGGACGTGTAACCCACTAAGCTTCTGTGGGAAGAATTCCACAAGGGGAAGTACTGCAGATTGTGTTACAGCCAACTTTAATTGTTCATTTTCCCCCAGCATTTGTAAACCTACTTCATTTTCTACCATAGGGAAATTAAATGAATACATTACATCTGTGAAAAGGTTACAGAGTGACTTGAAGTAGCATGAGTGTTTAACAGCATTCTGAAATAAATGTAGTCATCAGCAGCGAACTGACAAGACAATATTTTAATTGTGGTAGCTGACATTTGGTTCTCTGTTACTTTCCTTCAGAACAGTAATATAATAATAATAATAAAGTTTCCTAGAGATATAAAGTAATGAAAAAAAGGATAATTTGATCGCATTTATATTTTTTGAGATCCGCTTAGCCAGGGCTGAATAGAAGAATAATTCTAAGACAGTATTCCCAAGCATTTAGAGCATGAAAAAAAAAACATCAAGAATGCTTTAATTAAAGATGAACACTGATATATTTGGGCTGCCTTAACTAGGTTCTTAATTGTTCATACGAAGTGGAGTGGAAGTAAAGTGGAAATCCAAGGATTGGTACAATTTGTCTGAGTGTACCACATATTCGTCATTGCACTGTAGTTCTTCTGTTTTTGTGAAAAAAACAAAAACAGCTTGAACTGTGTTGCCTGCCAAGATCAAAAATAGTACTTATTATTTACTATGGCACTTCATTCTGCAGGACACCAGCTTAAAAAAACAATTTCTTCAGTGAGCTTTGTTTACGCAGCAAAAATGGCTTGGCTTGTGGTGAGTCAATCAGAAATGTGATGGTGGGATTTAAATGCAGACTGATTTCATACTTACAGTTTTCAAAATTTAATAACAACTCACTGAACACTTCTTACAACTAGATAGCACACCGATTAGTTGTTTGGGGTGACACTAGGCTGCTTGGGAGTCTTGTGCAGTGAGATAAGCCTTTCCTTTGAAAGCCACTAGCAATAAGTACATGCACGGTAGACGACCAATTAACTTAGCTATGTGTATGTTTTATTCTTTTTTTGAAAGTTTTGAAAGCTGAGCAGCCTAAGAAGTCAGGATACAGGGGAAGACCTGGTCTCTAGGAGACCCAAGGTTTGTAGATTTAGATTTTTAGTTTAGTAGGTTTACTATTAAAGCATATATATAAGAATAAATAAGAATTCAGTTCTAGCGTCTCATTGAGACCATTAGGTTCAACCGTATTTAATGTGTGTATCCAGAAGACTTCTCTTCTTAGTTGTTTAATAATATTACCACCTCTTACAGAAACTGTCACCTTTTCCAGGCCTCTAAACTTAAGGCTTGATAAAGATCCATGATTTAGTGCTTTATAATGCCTGGCTACTGCTGGGGACAAGTGGATACTACAACTAGCTGTATCAGAGACAAGTATATTTAATTATCTATTTCTTTGTGGTAAGCACTTTGTCACATTAAACTTCTTGTGCATGAATGACTTTGTAAAAATTGTATGTGTATACAGTCCTCACCCGTTATAACACGCCTTGTTATAGTGCGGAATTGGTTATAACACGGTAGGGTCGTGGCTCCCATTTGCTCCATAATGCCATTACAGTAGCCCTTTTATACTCGTTATAAGGTGGAACACAAATAGCACGGTCTTGTAACTATGGCTCCCCACTATAGCGTTATAAAGGGTGAGCACATATATATATATATATATATATATATATATATATATATATATATATATATATATATATATAATATATGTAAAGCAGTATAGTGCTTCGATTGATTGGCTAATACAAGCAGGTGACAGCTTAGTTTAGTTCAGCAGGCTGTACATTTGATTGTATTCAGGGATATTAAGGGAAGGGATCTCTTCCTGTAGTCTTACTTTACAGGAAGATATCCCTTTTAAAAGCTTCCTATACGTTTATGTTTTAGGTTCAAAATAACCTAGACAAAAAAAAAGAATAAACATTGAGCTGTTAAATGTTTGTGTAGTAAAAGCAAGAGCACACTATTTGCAATAATACCTTTTCCCCAGTATTCACCTAGGGAACCATGAGTGACATGGTGGCAGCTTCAAGGGACAAGCAACCCCATTCTCAAGAGACAGATTAGGGCAGTCTCTGCATGGCGACAGGCAGAGAACACCAAAGGATAGCTAGTCTTATTACTAGCTGATAATAAGTGCACAAATCCTCATGGTTGAGAAACCATAGGAGGTGTAAAAAAAAAAATAGCTGAAAAGCTCTGCTTCTCATCTTCTCACATTTCATAGTGCTGTAAAATGGCTTTTGAAATCAAATCCTGGATAGAAATGCAGTCCATATAAAATAGATATAAAATAATTAATTACACGTGTGGAGAAACAGCAGGGCTGGAATACAATGTACTACTCCAAGACAACAGGGTTAGAAAACCTACTTTACACGTCTGTGTGGAATCACCACACTCTGGTCAGACAGATAACAAAAACACTTCAATTATCATTGTCACAAAAAAAAAGGTGCAGGACTGTGATCTTATCCGTGACAGCGTCTTATCTGGGTTTAACACTGTGGTTATTGTAACACTAAAGTTGATATTAATGTTTGTAAATTGTGATAAGATCGAGACATGGTCCTATGGCTCCTTAATGAACATCTTCATACCTCCAGAATGGGGTGGTGGACCACACAGCAGCACAACTCCTTGTCCTTCACGCACAGAAACAGTACTTCTTGTCTGCGTCTTGAAGTGTTCTAAATCTGTGAAGAAAAAGAATAGAAGGTATTTTACAATAGCAACACAGGCGAGGGCAATAGAAGATGTAACATTCAGGGTGCCTTACATGCTAGATGTGTAATAGAATTCTGGAAATGCACCGAATGTATGGCTGACCAGTGTTTGTGCAAGTGTTTCATTAAAACCTGTACTTAAAAGCTAATCACCACAATGTTATCCGTTTCATCTAGACATTGCTCCTAGAGTGGTAATGTCAATTATACGACCCAGATCCCAGCCAGAGTTAGTCTTCTGTTCCCACTCTCTTCTACCTGGTACCATATTCTTTAATAATGATCCTACAGTAAAGACAATATTGCACTACCTCCCTCAAACAGTAATACGCAGTCATATTGAACAAAGAAACTAAAGTTATGTGTTGCGTTGAAGTTGTGAGAAAGAGTCTAGATGCATTGCATTTCTCTGAGAAAGACGACAGCACATTAAGCAAAATAGTAAAACAAGTAAGAAAAAATATATATTTTAAAAAACTAGTTTAGTCCTGAAGGAAAGCAATCTCAAAGTTACGCAACACCTCAGTGCACTCAATCCATGATGGGGATAGTTGATACAATGCGAAGCAAGCTTAAACCTCAGACAGTGTTATACAAAGTTATTATCAGGTATTACTGTTCCTTATCTTTAAAGTCTTAATCACACTGGTTATACTTCAGCAGCTCAAATGTGACTTCTATCTTTCTCAAAATATGCATAATTAGTAGCACTGCAGGCACATAACTTTAAAGACACCTAGAATAAATTACTAAACAGCATAAAATGATGATCATAAACCAAAAGCGTGACAAATCATTTGCTTTTATCAAAATTGCGGTCTCAGGAATAGCAAATGATCCCACCTAATCAGTATTCCTAATTTTACAGTAATTAGGATTAAGTCAGCAGCAGAACTTTAGTTCAAATCTCATTGAAATAAATGGTTTTTGCCACTTTTGTACAGGTTTGAAACAAGAACTCGTTTACATTTCTAAACCATGCTCTGCCTTATCTTATAGTTAATTACAAATGTATAAAAAGCAAATCTTCAGCAATGCTCAATACTTTCTCCTATTATTCAAACTGACATTTTGTGAGATGGACTATCATGCCACTTTTAGTAAAATCAGTACTGTATGTCTAACCTTATATTATTCAAAAAGGAGCTTTAGTTTGTTGGCCATTATGTAAAAACAAGCTGCAAACACCACGGGAGGGCATGGCAGATCCCTCTGTTTGTTCTAGCACAGAGAAATCAAACGAAGATATAATTTATTATGTGCTGTAGAAACTTGATAAAACGATTGTGCACATTCAGTAGTGCTCTTACTAGTTTGCTCAAGTGTCAAAAACAAGGTTCTCATGTTTTGTGTAATTCCTGATTCTTACGAAGAATCTTTCAGCATTATACAGTACACAGGTTCTGTGTGGTATTCAAGGTACATAGTATACTCAGGTATATAGTATAACTGGGTGTTTTTGATATGGTAGCATTTACACAGTTACACAGGTTGTACGTTAAATTATAAAATTACTGTAGCAGGATTTTTGTTTCCCTGTGATATGTACTGTATGGTAACTATTAGTGAAACCAAACATTGTAATGCTAGTAGAACATGTCAGCCTTCAACGTTATTGTAGATTAATAAAAAACCTGTTTCAATTGTTTTTTGTACTCATCTTTACAAACACTATCTTAGCCAGTGTTACAGTGTTTATGGTTAACTTGCAAATTATAAAACTTTTCATCATCTAGAACTACGTCCCAGAGACTTCATCATGATGAAAAATATCCAAAATACATGTAACAAAAACAGTTCTTTTTTTTTTTTTGTACATTTTAAAATAGCCATGCAGTGAGAGAAAAAAATCAGGTCATTAAAGAAAAGCTCCAATTAATTAGGCTGTTTACTTGCACAGTTGAGAACACAATATATATATCACATTAAAACAATGTCAAACCACCTCAGACATGAATTCATTATTTATTTACATTTAGAATTATTTTAAGTATGCAGAAAGCATTTCCTTAATCATAAAGTCATACCTGAACAGTTTTAATAGATTCTGCATCCACAGTTATTAAAGCTTTTACGATATTCTTTCCTTACAAGTGGTGTAATACATGAAAACAAAATAGAAACCCATTGAAACCACTTTGTTTTGCCAGTTAATGGAAAATAATACCAAGAAAGCTGAAACAGCCCTCCGTCCTCATTAACACCCCTCAAAAACGATGTAAAATTTACAACTAAGTATATGGCACAGTCCATCGATGCCTGTTCAAAGCTGTCTCAGGTAGGAAGTATACAAATGTATTTTAATGTACTTTGCAATGCTCAATGCCAAATCTGCAGCTCTGGTGATCCCCCTATTTGAAACAAGATTGCTCATTAGTTCTGCTTCAAGAAAGACCTTAAATGGCTCACTAATTTATGAAGGTGTATTATAAGGTCAGCTAATAAATGCCATATTGGCTATGGTACTTAATTATTTTTTTTAAATAAATACATTTCTTTTTAACCCTGACAACCCACTTTTCCTAATTGCCATTTTAGAGTCCTTAGCCCTATTTGGGCAAAACTGATTCTTTCATTAGTCTCCGCTTATTAGGTGTTACCAGGGCAGCAATGTGTACACACTTCAGTGATAAACTCTCAACTCATCTGAGTTTTTGTATTTGCCATCCAGTACGAAAGTGCCAATAATGCCAGTACACTTGTTATTTTATGATTTGATCATTTACAGTTAGGATATTGTATACAATTCACTGTTTTGAATATTCATTTTGTTTATATTTTAAGTCTACTTGGTCATATTGCATATTATTCTATAGTTTAAGCTTCTGGGGAAAAAAGCTAAAAAAAAGGTATCCAAATAGAACTTTTGTAGTTTTTAAAAGGTCAAAACATTGGTTTTATTGTAGTAAAAATAAACATCATGTTTTCATTCTGGGCTGCTGAAATGTTAAAATTAAAACATGGTGTACACTTATTTTTTTTAGTTGGTACAGTACATAGAAGGAGCAACAGTTGCAATTGCAAGATGATGTGGACACTGGGCACCTAGTCCCCAACATGGGCCACCAAAATCCACCAGATCAGTTTTGAGTGAGTCCATTTTAGATTATATATTTGTCCCCCTCATAGAAGTATGTTTCCTCCTTGAAGTAGTGTTTCATCTTTAGTTTGTGAGCTGTAGCTACAGAAACCTGATTTGCTTTTGTCAAAGACAACATTCTTGTTGTAGCCCCCCTGCCAATTTAATGACATAAGGTTTTTGACGAGCAAATCTGGAAAATTAAAAAACAAAATCTACAGGGACTTGTTTTTGTGTATAATCCAAGTGGCTGTACATTCCAAGTGATAGCAGTGCTATTTACTTCAAAAGTAAGCTTTTTCAAACAGCTCTTCTGATATCTTTAGCATCCATGAGGTCGTGTGTGTGTGTGTCTCCTGAGCTAAGAGCAAGGATTGTATGCATTAAAACAGCTGTAAGGAAAGCATAGATAAGAAATTGCATTTTCCTAAGGACTCAGGGATAACAGGATAGATTCATTTTAGGTGTGATAGATATTTTTACACCCAGTGTAGTGTGAAACTCCAAGGGACTCACTGTGAACATCTGAATGTCCTTTGAGTAGACAGCCAAGCCAAATAATATATATTTTTTTAAAGAAAACAAAATCGCAAAAATGATGTTATTCTGTAGTCTGTAGAAAAAAAATGTAACCGTAAAAACATATCCATTTAGTTGGGATTGTTTTTTTTTCTCAAGATAATTGCTCTTTTGCTGTTGGCGTAGTCAGTATTAAACTTTTTCTTCTGGTCACATTTTGGTGCCCATGCAGAATGCAGTGTGTGTCTGCAACCTGGACATGAAATAACATGTTGTAGAATTGATTATTAGGTGATTAAAGAACTTAAAGAGATTAAAGTATTTTCTGTGAAATATCCAGTAAAAGGCATATTACCTGCTGACATTACTTGTTAACATGTTTTGAAGGTTTGAATACCATTTTATTACAAAACATACAACAATAATAATGGCTTTCTCTACCACTGTGAATTATAGCTTTGCCAACAAGTTTATGACCCTAGTGCTATCAACAACCAGCCATGCAAAGACAGTCCTTGAACAAATTCAACTTCATCATAAAAGATATGCACACTCAATGCTATTTACTGCAGCTTTTCATCTACATTCCCACAATATCAAAATGTAGTAAACCAACTACTTTTTCACTGACCATTTATTATACATTTGAGCTATGAGAAAAATGCTTTTGATAGTGAATCAAATCTTTAAAAAGCTTAAAAAGAAACTCACAGTTTGAATTAATTGTTGCATTGTTATTTCTCCTGTAAGTTTATATAATGCTTCGAGCAGTATACAGTTGTGTTATTATTATCACAGTCAGCACTCACATATCCAACCTTATACAATTTTAACTTCAGTGACGGTTAAAGGAGTGTGAAGCATATCTGATTATTTCATTTTGGCCTGATCCAACCCTTGTCCGTTTTTCAGGGAACACTAAAAGGTACAATGTCAGAAATGCATAGCTGAAAGGACTGTATTTTAAAATAAGAAGGCTTGCATTTAGATGTACTGTAGTTGGCGTTGTTGGTACAGTACTATATTTTCAACAGAAGTATTTTAATTCAGAACGATATGATTCTGAAAATATCACTTGCCAAAAAAGACTACACATGTAATACAGTACATACTTTGAAATCCGATGCATATTGTAGCAGTATGTAAAATTCCCCATTAGCGACCCAACAGCAAAATGAAATCAAAATGTTGCCCATGGACAGAACTGCGTAAAACATAAAAGACAATGCAATTTATAAAAAGATAAAAAAAAACAAAACAACAGTCTCCAGAATTAAAACAGCACCCAAAGTCAGTATTCAAAATTGCAGAATATAGTGCTCGATAAGGCCCTGATGTCACAGTTGCAAATGAAAATACACACAAGCAACTGAAGATCACAGATTAAAAAAAAAATGCATCACAGTATCTGAAACTATTTAATGATGAACTGTTTTAAATTACAGTAGCTGGTCTCATCCACTTTGTTTTTGTTGTATTTTTGTCAGGTGAAACTGGAGGAAGCACTGTGACTACACAAATAAAGACTGATTTTAGCATGCGAGAAAGAAAAAGGCTGTGGCGGATAATCAAATAAATTGTAACATTGAAGAGATGGGCTTTGTATCAGAAAACTGATGACCGAATCTGAAATTTGCATGTGATGGGTAAGTGCATTAATCTGTTACATATATATAATGGGAATGGATTTGTTCCTAAATACAAGGACAGTCAAACGCGACTGACGTGTATCTGAGTGTCGTATATCCGAGTGCTGATTTGTATTATTATTATTATTATTATTATTATTATTATTATTATTATTATTATTATGTGTCATGATCATTCCCACCAGGCAAAATGAAGATGGTCCTGATGTCCAGTAAGATGTTCACACAGCTTAGATTCCTTTTTTTTTCTTTGTAAACCATTGATTGATAGGATAGGGTTCAGGGTTTGTTATACATCCATACAAAACAGATTTCGTGTTTATGTACTGACACTGTCAAATTTCTAATATATTTTGCATTCTGTAAAGGCAATTTCAACTCAAGTTCTAAACATTTCTACCCTCTTTTTGTCATTCTGCCACTTACGATTGAGGAGGACGGGCATATTCTGCAGATTAATTATATCCACCTACTGGTTCGAATGACTAACAAAGTCACACGGACAGTGCGCTGAAGTGATAGGATCACAAATAAAAATAGAAAAATAAAACAGACATATAAAGAGAGCACAGAGACTTCAGAAACATTAAAAATTAAACTACTGCTGGTGTATCAACCTGACCATCTTAACAATACTACACGTGAATACAAGAAAGAGTGGCCAGCTCTACAGAAGAGAGGCATCAGGCGGTGTAGATTACAGCATTTTACTTCTTTTTCATCATTTCTAACAGCCATTAAGGACAAACAGGTCTTTGATGCCAAATTAGAATTTTCCTTCTCCTTGATGTAGGTGCCATCTGTTCAGCTTAGTGTCTTACTGTGGGTAAGGTAGAGATATTGCATTTCTGTGGTGGCTAAGCCAAGCAGCTGGGTTCTGAAGCAGTGAAAAAATCAGGACATAAGCTTGTGACAATAGATTCACTGTATCATTGTGTATATGCTGGTCAAGACAGCAAAGTCGCCTAAAGGGGGTTTTAATATATACTGGAAAGCACTCAACATGTCCACTTCTCTCTTTAGAGGGACCAGACAATGAGAACTGGAATGCCTCAGTGGCATTGCATGTTGTGTGCAGGTTGAGTCCTGCAAGCAGGGTTGAAAATCTTGGCTGGGAACCCACAGGGAGGGCTGCACTGGCTCGTGCTCCCAAGGGGGAGGTGGAAAAATCGCATTGGACAAGTTTGCTTCATCAGTAACAACCACTACTGGTTGCAGCAGTGAGGATACGTTCAGATTGAGCATTTTTTAATCAGGAAGAAACAACAGAGTAAAATGAAGAACGTGAGTGTTTGTTTCATAGGAGGAATGCAAATATTTACAACTAGAGGTTTCAGCAGTGAGACAAGCCTCCTATCTCTTTTATACTGATAGTCTACATATTTTAGCCTTGCTAAACATCCCTCTATTTTAACACCAATGTAAATGACTAAAATGGCTAAAATATAAGTGTTTCTAAAGTCAACAACCACAACAACTGTGGGCTTTTATGAGAATGATTAAGCAACGGATAGTTAAACCAAGCAAGTAAATTGGCCCGTTGACAAACTAACCAAGATATAGATCAGGAAACAGAATACAAATCCGTTGAAGATTACTTCTCAGAAATCCAGGTTGATATTAACTGATGTTTGGACACAGCAACAGAAGGACCCACACACCACACCCATTTAATCCCATAATCCCTCTTTATAATGCTGCACCACATACCTTAAACGTCATTTACATCAGCCAGCACTAACAGTTACATTTTTCAGAATGTGTATATCCTTTAATACAGTATCTGTTGTCCAAGATAACCATTTATACTTAGGGGTATACTTAAATCACGGCAGATTGACGTATTTTTCATGGGTAGGTTGCAGAATAAAATTAGGATTTCGCTGACCTGTTTAAACATTAAGTAAACCTAAGCAGACAGTATTTCAGAACACTATAAAGCCTATAAATAGTGGTACTTGCTTCCTTATCTAAAACAGAGTGCTGTCATTTGTTAAAGGCAAGCACGCAGCATCCCCCTGCAGTTGATTTGCCCATACATTCAGACTGCACGTTCTGCATCTGCACTGAATTGGTTGGAAGTTAAGGCAAAGCTTTGCCAAGTTATACAGATGTGGAAATCGATTAGAAACAGCCCTAAAACTCGTTTACCCAAGGGCATCTTGCATACTTTAATAAAGGCAAAACATGCAGCATGTTCGTTATCATGTTATTTGTCCGATCCAATAATTTATTTTATCAGTACCGAGTCAAAACAAAGAAAACGTGGCTATTCGGGTCTAAAATTCCAACTGCGAAAAAGTAAGCAGCAGGTTGAAGCGAGGTGGCTGTGCTGGATCGTTGTAGTACTGATTTAACTTGCCGACAGGAATACTTTTTGTCTGGGCTGACTTTCCAGTTTGGTTTCTGAAAGCTGTTTATTTTACGTTCTGTTCAGCAGCCTCTGTAGTAGCCTTTTGTTTTGTTTAATGTGTGATTCTCAAGCTAAATAGCGATTGATTAATTTTCTCCAAAGACACATTATGATATCACTTAAGGAGAAGACACGTTTGAGAGCTGTTGAGGCCACAAGGGTTTTAAAAAGTTACCAGTATGTGAGAACTAAAACAGAAAATGATATTCAGGTGAATACTGTATAAACAAGATAAAGGATACTGTGACTAGGGTCCTCTCAAATGCCTCTCGTTTAATGAGGACATACGCTTATTCAGGATATTTTTACACATCCCGAGGCGTCCCAATAAAGTGGAGGCAACTGTGTTTATAAAGTGTCTTCCTTAAAGTCACAGTTCTTCAAGTTTTGTGAATAGGGCTCAATATAAGGCTGATTCCAGCACTTACACTACGAGGTCACTGGCTCAGGTACGCCAGAGACCAGGATTGCAGGGAGTACAGCAAGGTCCCGATCCCAGCATATGAGATTAATAACCCTGAGAATGCAAATTTAAAGCCCCCCTGTGGTATACCTGGAACTATAGCGGGGTATTCATTAGGCTTGGTTCCTCCCCAAGGTGGAGAAAGGTGCAAAGAAAGAGATAAATGCAAGGAACCTAAATAGCCAGGAGCAGAGCATTCAATAACTATAAGAAAGTGGTAGAGGAATCTTATATTTAATATCCTTAATATGATTATACAATGTACAGTGTAAACTATTTACTTTTCTTCTCTTATTACAGTATGTGTGAACAAGAACTAAAAACAACTGCAACAAAATGCAAGCAAGCCAAGCTTCCTTCAGAGTTATACAAATACAACCACTGGTTATTTACACTTCATTATATAAATAAATGTGTTGCTTTATTTAAAACACATACAACATCTGGGTAAATAAATGCTAGTGTGATGCATGGAAAACCAAGGAGATTCACACATTTGTCTTCAGCGAAAGGTCTTCTACTCTAATTGTGGGGAAACCCTGTGGTTTTCAGCAACCAGTGAGATTAAGAACCTCCATCTGTGCGTATTGCAATTACTACAAGCTGCAAAAACAATGGTCTAGAGGGAACAATACATTTTTTCTGTATATGTCAGAGAGGGGGCAGTACAGATAGCAAAAGTTGACCTGTTCTACCATGCAAACCTGTTTTGTTTTTATCAATTATCAATTAAAAAGGTTCACACCTGCAGCGATAAATTATATATTTTGTGCGTTCAAAATAAATGTATAATTAGTAATCATTCACACATGGACATTAACTGCAGCCATATTTGCAACCGAAGAAAACATGGATGAAAAAAAGCAACAGATTCCACATTAGTCTTGTTTAGCCTGTAAAGTGTCAAATAATAATAATAACTATAATAATAATATATCATATTGTGTCACGAGGCAAGTCAAAGTCTAAATTACCTAATAATAATAATAATAATGACATAACATATTTTTATTTTTGTTGAAATACATTTTTTTACTTTTTCTACATTCTCTATCTATTATGGTGGTTGCATTGAATTTTGCTCGAGGGGAATTTAGGATTTAGATCACATTGGAGAGGAAGAGACACATATGGATTAGCCTATTCAAAATGTCATATCCATCCACCCTTCTGTTTGGCAATGAAGTCTGGATCATTATACAGACACTTGTGGAATACATAAGCAGCTTTCCTGCTAGCTGCTGTAGCATAAGAAGCATTCAGACTGCTGCTTAATGAAGAGATAATTCCATGGTCATTCAAACATTATTGATGGGATGTATTTATCTACAAACAATTATGATGGCTTTGCCAATCTAGGTCATTGTAATGATGTACCTATAAGAAAGTGTGCTCCTCACATCCATCTTAAGAAAAGTGATGCCAAATCAGACGGAAACTACTCTTCTCAAAAGTGTAACGTCCATCAAAAACAATAAGTCCACCATAAGAAAACCACTATGTGAAGAGACCTGGAGAGCTGCCATGCGCCGAGACAACCTTGAGGGTCAAGCTTCACATCAAAGTCCTTTCAAAGTATTTTTTTATTTGAAGAGAAAAAGCCTTTTTTACACACAAAACATAAAGGTTGTAGTGGTGTGCAACCTACAATCTTGTGAGATGTCACAACAAACAGGCTTGAATGGAGGAGGGCTTTTAAATACAGCTGCGTTGTAATGGCTTATATATATATATATATAAATACCATTATACGCAGCTGTAACAATTCCTATATTCACACAATTATTGTTTTGAGATTCAGCTTTTATTAGGGAGCTCTCTTAAATCCCTTTTTTTATAAAAATACAGGATATTAATGCTTGTGACAGAGTAGCCGTCTGCCGTGTGGGTGCGTGCATTCGCTGCTGAGTGACAGGCACGAGATCAAGACGGAGGTTGAAGTTGATACGCCCCGCATGCGAAGATGATTTATTTACATATCAACACACTGAACAGCTCACGTGACACTACCAGCAATAGTTGCGCTTGGAGTACATACAACACAGTGTACGAAAACTTTGGTAGGATCTACTATCTGAACTAATCTTCTCTGTTCAATAATAAACTAACGTTGCTGAAGAGATTGATCACGGATAAACGATTAGGGCGGATATGTGACAGGCAGATACGCAACGGATTACTGTATTTATTTATAATCCAGGTCTGGCAATGGAACGTGAAACAAGCAATGTAATTGGTCGTTCAAGGTTCCAGCTGTCCATATATTGGATAGATATGGACAGTTAGAGCCTTGTCACATATTCAAAATCACTGTGCTAGGGCTCCCAAGTGGCGCATCCAGTAAAAGCACTCGCTAGAGTGCAGGATGCGCTCTATAGCCCTGGACGTCGCCGGTTCGAGTCCAGGCTATTCCACAGCCGACCGTGGACGGCAGCTCCCAGGGGGTGCCGCTCAATTCGTCGAGGGTCGTCCGGGGGGAGGTCCTCGGCGCACCGCGCACTAGCGACCCCTGTAGTCTGGCCGAGCGCCTGCGGGCTTGCCTGTAAGCTGCCCAGAGCTGCGTTGTCCTCCAACGCTGTAGCTCTGAGGCGGCTGCACGGAGAGTGTAAAGAAGCTGATGGCACACGCTTCGGAGGACAGCGTGTGTTCATTTTCGCCCCTCCTGAGTCAGCGCAGGGGTGGTAGCGGTGAGCTGAGCCCAAAAATAATTGGGCATTTCAAATTGGGGAGAAAATAATAAAAACTAATTTGCAACGACTAAATTTTAAAAAAAATAAAATAAAATCACTGACTGCCTCACAGAATTTAAAGTACCGGTAGCAATCTTGTTTACAGTTACAGATATACAGTAACTATAACAATAAAATCCCTACAAGTAGACATGCTGATTTGGATGAAGAACATGAAGTTTCAGGCCTGGCTGAACCAAAAACAAATGGTCTCAACTGTGGAAAATGCACATTTTAAGAAAATCTTTATAAAATAATTTCAATAGCAATGTACAATTCAACACATATCAAAAATAAAGATTCACTTACTTGTGCATGTTTCAATTAAATTAATTTGCTCAGCTTAATTTAGTGTGTAGTTCAAAGTTATAAATGGGATTACTTTATTGGCGTAAGGATATTTACCAAAAACAATGCAGTGAAACTCTCTAATTGCTACATTTTACACCCAAACATTTGTGACAGCAACACAGATATATATGTTGTGTGCTTGTAAAACTACTTGACAATAATGAATGCCCTTCATTAGCATAACAAAACTGTATGATAGGTCCCTTATCATCTTGCTGTAGACTGTTTGCTTTACAGTCTACAGGAGTGAAGTCCATTTTATCCTGTCACAGTGTTATAAATGTATGGATAAATACTCTATTTCACACACTGCTACTATGCGTGGCAAAGAGGAACCCTAATACTTGTAAAACTGAAAGTTCAACAGGACAGGAGCTCACTATTCTAAACCCTCAAGCAAACCCATTTCTTGCTTACACTACACTCAAAGCTAACTATGACCACACCAAAGCCACCAATTTGGCATTTAACACAGCATGCAGATAGTGGCAGCATTTTTTTTTTATGCACAACTTGTTAAGAGGTGGATATTTAAGTGTGACTCAGCAACATACATAAAGTAAACCTAACACCAACCAGCAAAATCTATACCCCAGCAATTATTTATGATAACGGGTGAATGCGATAAAAAAGATGAATGATTCCACTAATAATGACTTAGAAAAATCCACCACATTGAGCATTTAATTATCGTTGAGTGCGTTACTGAATGTTCATCAGAGCAATAATGGGCCGCAACAATATATTGTTAGTAGCAATTATAGCTAGTTCCTTAGCAACTAATAGCAAAGTTTCAATCGAAGCAACATTACCTGGTTTATTACAGTAATGGGAATAACATGAAAATTCTTCACCGTTGAGCAGTAAGTTTGCCTTTCCCCCTTTTTCTCTAGTATTACAGTTGAATTGGGATCACCAGGTCAGACCCCTGAAGTGCAATCATTAAAATCATTTTATTATTGTATTGCTCAGTCTTAATTTGCATTATGTGGAAAAGCCCTGCACCAATCTACACTCAATAAGATACATGAGTAATGAAATAGCATCGTTCACAACCTTTACAATCCACAGGGCAGACAGAATGCACAATTGATTTTTTAAATACATTTTCAATTTCACCTTTTACTCAAATGCCAAAAAAAATACTCTTTCATTAACATGTGGACTTGGCAATTGGCGTGGGAAAAATTAAATATGGAGATCCTCCCAGCAAGAGATCTCTACACATAGCTAGTGTCACATTCCTTGAAGCATCCGTCAGTGCATCCCCCCACCAAAGGAATTTAGTTTAAGAGATAAAGAGCTACATTTACACCATAATGAACTCTCTTGGGGTTTTGTATTTTTTCATCAATTACTTTTAATTTATTTTTCTAAATGTCATAGCATTTCCACTCAGCCCAACAAGAAAAATAGATGTAATAAATCAAAGAAAGTTTAACAAAAACCCAGTCACACACAACTGTTCAGAATACTATATATGTATATATATTTCTTAGAGAATGGCTTTCTTTAATATAGGCTGATGTTTACAAAAGCATTCCCTGAGTGCCACTATATGAGAAATAGTTGTGTGATCAATGAGAAACATTACTTTTTAATCAACTTGCACACTTGCTATTGTGCATCCAATCATTACAAAAACTGATATTATGCTTTTCATATTGCGATTGATTTGCATTAAATTTGTCAACACACCCTAGCAATTTTAGTCACTTGGATGCCTGGCTTGACTGAATGACTTGCCATTTTTTAAAAATAAAAAAAATGCACTGGTGCAAACTGGGTCCATTGTGTTCCAATTTCAAAAATAATAAAAAAAATCCTCATTTTGTATTACACTATCTAAAAAAAATGATGAAATGCAAATGTAATTTCAAGACAGCATCTGCCCATTAAACAATTTCCATCAATCTATGATGTAGAATAAATATCTTATTTAATTAACTTGCAAAGTGTATTAAGCAATGTCAAGAGTTATACAAAGTATCCATTATTAATTGCTATGCTCTTGCAATGCTGCAAAAACCGAACACTGTTCAATTCAGACAGCATAGCAATTGACGGTACCAATCAATTTGACATATTGGATTTTGAAGTTATTAAATTTTCCCCAGGAATCTGTTCATTACTATAAAGGGTTTGGGTGTCCCAGTGACCTAGAGAAAACAAACTGCTAATGAGAAATGTGCCACTGCCAATAACAGAACAGATATTGGAGTTTAACCTTTAGGAGTCATTTGTCAAAACTGTCAATATTGCAATTTACAAGCCTATACAGTGGAAGGAATAGAAGCAAGCTCACCTTGCATTCACTATCCACATATTAATCTCATAAAAAGACTATATGAAACCTATAAATTGGCAGTGTTTTACTGCAGCTGCACGGCCCTGAAATCTAACTGTGAACCGTCTTTGATTTAATATTTTATATGTTCACCTTTAGCAAATAAAATGCGGCATTATCTTGTTAAGAAAGATGCCATCAAGAAGTCTAATAACAAGTATAGTTATGACACAGACTTGATATTAAAATGCAAAACTAGAATTCCAGTTGACCGAAAGGGCAAATAAAACAAAGGGATACACCTCAACTAACTACTGTATGTATTCAAGTTGAAGTTGGACTGAGCTATAGGATATTATAGTGTTTCACGTCCACATGTTGCTGTAACTGTTTAAATAACGTACCTGTTTGAGATTTGTCCTCTAAATCATTGCAGGAAGAGCGATTTAAAAAAAAAAAACACTAACAGGAAGTGCTCTGGCTTTTCTGTTTTGTACCACATCATGGATCTTTAATGCTGTGCTATCTGTTTGACAATGTAGGCAATAATCCTTGCACTATAAGTGCACTAGAGCGGCCATTTTGAAAACCAATTTGAAACAGACTTTAAAGTTTATAAGTGTATAAAGTTGTCGGGATGTTCAATGAAAAAAAAATACAGGTACTTTATTTAAAAAGTTGAGGACGTGTAACGCTATATCTTTCGGAACCCCACTACTTACTCTTTAACAAAGCCTGGGATAGAATTATGTTCTTGCGGATTTTTATAGCAGTTTAGCACTTTTTTCCACCAACCTCTTCAATCGTGGAGGATTAGAAAAAACGCTGCTAACAAATCAGGAACAACTGAAACGATAGCTGTGATCTTATTGAAGGAAACACTGCTCTTTATTTCCATAGCACTACTTGTTAATGCAGTATTTAGAAATATTTACATTCGTTGAACAATTATTTGCATATGCAACTGAAGTGTTTAATTATAATAAACATGAATTATTTTTTAAATACAAATATCCAACCTTTGCAATATAGAGCTCATTTACGATTTATATGGGGAATTTGATTTGAAACTCGGCTTCATTAACTTTAATGCTGCTGTGAAAAATAAAGAGTTGTATGTAATCTATTTTTTTTTTTTACATAGGCCTACACCTTCATAATTTCTGGATATAATTAAGTCCAACGTGTTTTTGAATTTGAATATGCACATTATTTTGCTGTTGGTCTTTTGAATATCTGCGTATATATTTCAAAACAAACACACAAAGGTGCACTTAAAAATATTAATGATGTTGAAAAAAATGACTTGACATAGGTATGAAAACTGGGCATTATATTATTAAAGAAAAATCGTTTTTTTATATTTTTCAGATTCTTTTTAGATCAGCACTAACAGTTATAATGCAGGTAAGGGGGGTGTAGTGGCAAAAGAAAAGTACTGAAGCTGTCCTAAAAATCAATAATGGTACATTATAAACAGCTAACCTTTACTGTATTTTATGTTTAATTCAGTTTATTACCAACCAAGTCAAAATGCACATGATAACTTTTGTTTACTAGCACTTGAAGTATATTTTAAAAAATTAAATAAATCATTAAATAAATAAAAATTTACCAACTCAGGTTGCGCACTTAAATCAGTTACTTGAATTATAATAATAATACATTTACTGCTGTTTTGCAGATACTATTTTCCCCATAAGAAATCCAAATGCTATTTATAAACCTTCCCAGTCAGACTGTAAAATACAAATTCACTTGAGTGCATTAGAGTGCAAACAGAAAATACAGAATTTTTTTTCAATGTAAAATAAGTGCTTTATGTAGACCTGTGCTTGTGAAAGTCTGTGTTAACAGTACATGCAATTAATCATGGGTGGCAATCCCATCAACTGACAAAACACACGGAGGTGCGATTGATTTAATCGTTTTTCAGAGCCTTTGGGCACTGCGATGTACGGTAATACAAATTAAAGTACCTTGATGGCTAGCCTGTGCTGTGAGTTGTCTCCCAGTGAGTAGTTAATATTAGGTTATCCTTGAATGTAAATGAGTCCACACCCCAAAAGTTTTGCTGACCACTGGCACTAATGCAGATGAAAAAGGACAGGGCAAAGCATGACACCAAAATCACATTAAATAGCAGGCTGTTTGTGCCAGTTTTGCTTCGATATTTGTCATCAAAATCTGGGGTAAAAGCTTTTGGCCCTAGCATTACAGGTTTGCTGGGGCCTATAACTATAAAATACAGAACATTAATATTACTATAACCAATTAACTACCTGCTAACTATACCCTGAAGCCGAATAAATAGGGCCTTAGTTCTCCAGAGGGTCACAGACAAGACAAAACAATACAGGTTCCAGTTCGGCCGTCTAACTCCAGGAAATTAGCTCAAAGTTAGATGGATCAATACTGGAGTCAATGCCATTTTCTTCTTCACCTGCATACTTTGAAACAAAAAGAGCTTCGACTATCTTTGCAATACTGTACAGTATTGAATCAATTTCTGTCCATCTTTATTATCTTCACAATCTGACTGACACGGTGAGTTTCATTTTACATCATCAAAATGATGCAACGTAGACAGACTACTGTCACAGAGGCTTCTTCAGGGAAACAGCGTTTACATAATGTCATCATCTACAGATTCCATAGGGAAACAGCATAGCTCAGTATGAGCTGCTAATGGATAGGTACAGCTTTCTACTTGTGATACACCTGAAACATATTGCTGTATGTGATGGAACAAAATTAAAAAATTAGATCACACAAAAATAAATGCTTTTATCTATTTCTTACACGTTTTCTTATACAGAACTCCCTGTTGCAAGTAAACAGGACTTATGATTACTCACATGCAAACTGAAGTATGGCTTCTTTGCTGACAATGGTTCCAACAGTATTTGATGCCACACACTGGAATGTTCCAACGTCTTGGTCTTTATTCAGATTACTGATGTGCAAGTGGCCTCCAACCAGACTATAGCGGTAATCCATTCCGGGGTCAATGACTGTTCCATTTAATTTCCACCTAGAGGGCACAAATAGAAATAGTAATAAATAAGAATGGATCGAAATGACCCAAAGGTACTGTGTGAATGACACATACTACTTGATTGGTAATGCTTTTCACCAGTGTATACAATTGTAAATGTACAAATATTGCTAAATAAATTCTATAATTCCATAGGTAATTTGTAATGTCACTGTGAGGGGGTGAAAACTCTGCACTTGTTTTTATATTATAAAATGTACCGATACTTGTTTTCACTCATTGCCATATTCTACAGTATAAATCTATATTATTCCGCCAACTACATAAATAACAGTATATTTATTTTCATATTTAAATGTGTTTACTTTTTGTGTAAATGTTTAATTGTGTTAAATCTGTGTGGTATCTGAACCCAGGAAAGGGTTAATTTTAGCCTTGTTTTCCAAGTGAGAATGTGGAGTAAAATGTGGGCCTTGCTTGGTGGGCCAATCAATGAATTGTTTATTCAATTTGGTTTCAATGATGCAGGTGAGTACATAAAAAAGGCTGCACCTGGCCTGTAAGTTCAGTCCTGTAGAGACTGGGTTGGAGGAAGGAGCGGCGGCAGCAGCAGGGTGTTGCGTCCAAAAGCAACCAAAAGTGGGACTGTGTATTATTATTTGTTAAAAGATAATTTGTTTTGATTGATTTTTGTTAAATCAAAGTGCTTAAGAGCATGGCTATTTCAACGGCTACCTGATTTCCTGTTGTTTTGACCTAATCACTTGTGCCGAACCCTTACAGTCACCACTATTGATGAAGGAATACTTATAAAACTTCTAGGGGAAATGTAGAGATATCATACCTGTGCATCTGGTTCGGAAGTTTTTATTTTAATTACTTCTTTCAGACGAAGCTGTCGTTATTTTTTTGCTTTCTTTTTTGTACAATAGTTCTTATTGGATTTGTGTTAGAAATTCAGCAGAATTAAAAATACTGCTGGCTTACCTTAGAGTCCCAAAGGTTAAAACTACCTGTTTGCCCTTCCTCCTAAAATATAAAAGCTTTCCTTACAATCAAGGCCAGTGACCTACTTGAGTAGAAGATTAAAACTAGACACTTAAGGCAGGTCACTACACAGGCCTGCCTGTTATTTTCACTTTCCCTGCCCTTGAGTTCTTTGAAACCACCAAAACCAAGTGCTATAAAAAAAAAAAAAAAAAACCCTAACCTTGCACAGAAAATGGACTCCAGGCTGCAACAATTATGATAGTAAATGATTAATCAAGGGAAGACTTATGCCTGCAAGGCATAGCCCCTGAATCTGCCCTTCGAAGCTGGATCTTCACATTTATTACTGCAGTGATTAAAATGAATGCCCAACATAACATGCTGTAGATGACACTCAACTTCCTAGGAATGCTGCCAAGTTTAATGCCATCATTCTTGTGACTCGTCTCGTCATTCTGCATAATAATTTGGTTTAATCATTATAAAGCAGTAATTAAAACAAACCGTTCTTCCTTGTGCTATACAGTTATGTATTCTACACCAGACAACACAAATATTATTGATGTTAGATGTAATCAGTGGCAAATATTAATCATTTATGATGGCATAAGATTATTTTACACTACATAGTTAACAGTCTCATTTTAGACAGCAGGAAAATCAATGACTAGTAAATACTGAAATGGCTTTTTAGAGTTGTGAACCTGTAATTATGGCAATTTACATCAGACAATACAGCTATGGCCAAATTTTGCTTCAGAAAGTCGAATGAAACCTGCTGAATAATGTTACGTTATCATATTGAATTGCATACTGCTTTGTAGTTTTCCATATACTTAACGAAAAACTGACAAAAAATGACAAATGTGGCACTCTGAAATCTGACATGAAATACTGTACTACTATTATGGCTTCTGGTATACTTTTGCAATACCATTTTGTAGTTTCTTTGATTACTATATGTTAAATAAAAGATTTAAATTATGTTCCTATAGTGAAAAAAACCAAAAATGTGTCTCAATCCTAAAATTCTAGGTGATGCAAAACTTTGTCCATAGCTGTACATTTCCATTTTCAATACATCCAAAAAGCTTCAAAACAGATGACTAAGCAGGATCTTGGATTTAAAAAAAAATAAAAAAATAGTTTGGCCATTAAGAGTCCTTATTAGGGACATGTTGTTTTATTTCCTATTTCTGTTATTACACATTTTTCAGGATGACCGGTATAATTGATGATGCCTACATGGCAGCTTTCTGTAACACTGTACATGACATCCATACTTTGCAAACCCTTCATCAAATTCTTGAGCCCCTTTAACACTTGTACAGTTGGTTTCTAGGTCAGGTATCAAGAGAGAGTGAGTGCAGGACAGACATATGTTTCATGTGTTAAAATAATATAGATGCCTTGGGCATTATAGTCAACTTCAGAATACTTAAGCAGTTAGGCATATGTGTCTTGGTAAGTACTGGATATCTAACTAGGCAAAGGCCTTCGGAGAAATTAGATTTTTTTTTTTTGCATTGAACTAGCTGCATCTGAGAAAACCTGGACACCTCAGTGTGCAGTGATCAATGCAAGAAATGAAGCCCCCTGGCAATGTTCATATCAGAAGTACATATACAATAGAAATAAAACACAAACAGAATCAAAAGGCAAGGATTTATGAGGAGTGCAAAGGGAATAGGTGCATTTTTACAGTTGATAAGCAGAGACTAAGGGAAGATGAACAATGAACAAGGTAGACAAAGCTGGTGGAAGAGTGAATGATTAGAATTTTAAAAATGTACACAACGCTTGCAGCAATACAATTTCCTGCAATCAATGTATCCCACACACAGGAGGTAAAGATGTCCCGCCTCTGCTCACTAATGATTGGACAGCTGCAAAACCAGGGCAGATCTTTGACATTCCCATTGGTTAAACTCCCAAGACCTTCAAATGAAACGGAGAATACCTTCAGGTTTATGTCCCGCTTCTGCTCACTCATGATTGGACACCTGCATAACAAGGGCCAGATCTTTGACTCTCCCATTGGTTAAACTTACTCAAGACCTTCAGCTGAGGCAGAGAATACCTGTTTATGTCCTACCTCTGCTCACTTATGATTGGACTGCCACGGATAATAAAATTCTGCACGATTAAATTGTAAAAAAATGAATCTGTGATCAACTCTTTGGTTGATTAATCGGTCCAATTAATCTGTTAATCAGAATAGCCCTAATATATATATATTGTGAACGAGCCTTTGGCTCTCGGGTTCGTTTTGCACTAATTACTAGACCCAACACAGGAACTTTTAATTTTTCAGTGCGTAGTTGCACACTTTTATTTACAAAATAACAAATAACAAACAAAACAACAACCTAACTCCCACCTGGAGTGCTAAACTGAACTTTAATTTTTTTATTATGAATCCTTAACTAACACTGCTGGATGGCTAAGCCGTTTTCCAGTCACAACAATAAGATGACCACAGGTTACACAAAACACGGTACCTTCACTTGGTTACGACCAGACGGGTCTCCTCACCGCTGCACTCTGCTGTAAGCTGCCTTCCAAAACAGCAGCCCTGACTGCGGGGTTTCCCCTGCCTTTATGCAGGGCCCCATCAAAACAAATTGGAGCCAGGTGTACCCCAATGGAAATTTATCATTTCTAGAAAGGCAGGGGAAACCCCGCAGTCAGGCTCTCTCTCTCGCTCTCTCTCTCTCGTCATATTTGTAACCTGTTGCCGTTGGTTACCTGTGGAATGTCACAATCAACATTCTGCCCCTGGATAAAAAGCTACTTTGCCTTTAAGGTTTAGTCTGTAGTCTTTGTTTTGCTTTTTCACATTGCCTATTGTTTTATTACATGGGTGATACAAGTGGTTTACCTTGAGTGATACAAGTGGTTTACCTGCTGAACCATTCAGGATCGGTCATTTACAACCCTGTGATGCACACTGGATAAACACAGTATCTGACTACAGGGGAACAGAGTAAGAAAAAAACAGTACATCATGATGTAAAAATGAGTATTCCTCATTTCTGATAAGCGGGTGTGAAAGGCTTGAGGATGCATAATAGTACAGAATACAGAGATATCCATGAACCGGACAGGAAATGTGTAATGCTATTGTTGTTATATGTTTTGGAAGACAAGAAGATGGGCTATTATACCTTGTTGGGGGTCAGAGAAGTAAAAATGCTAGTTACAGTTCGATAGACTAAAGATTTACCAGCAGTAAGTAGAGACTCAAGATTTGATGTTTTCTCTGAGTAGGAGGATAAATCAGCAAAGAGACTGAGAGATTGATTTTGGGATTCTGTGTTTGACAGAGCTGGGTTGAATGAAGCAGTGAGACTTACATAGATGCATGTTCTATGAATGCAACCGTTTAAATACAGCAGAGGAAATGTTATCATTCAAGTAAGTTATTGGTCAATTATTTTTTAATGAAAAAAAACTTTTATCTCTTTCCTTAAATATGTCAATTTTGAAGATTAAAGACTGTCAAGAAGTTACAGTATTCAAAAATTGAGTGTGTATTATATGTGCTGTAAAAAGGTTGAATCTAATTCGATCAAAACTGCTTGTAATATACAACTGTAAGAGCACTCCCCTGACCTCTCCTCAAGTCATTCCTCACAGCATGGAGACTCGTTTGACATTATTATAATCTTTTACAACAAAGAATTTAGTATTTATTTTGTTAGCGATGGTTCTCGATTTTCCCTGCTCCGATGTGCTGACTGTAATAATTCAGGCCTTTGCTGGCAGTATCTGTGTTTACAGTTTTCCAAATATATACATATATGTGTGTGTTTTTTATCATGTTTAGAATGGTACCTATGATGTTTTTTTATTTTTATCAGGCTGCACGAGAGGCAACCCTCGGTGACTTATAATGTCAAATACAGTGTCCTAGGGAGTCACTATAGACATGCAGATCATCTTGTCTTTTAATACAGGTTTGACTAAAGCTGTTGAGCAATTGGTGTTCACAATGAAATTCTCAAACAAAATAAAATACATGTTTTTTTCATTTCCGTTTAAGGGATAGTGCTTTTAAAATCACTTCTATTTGTGTCTTGTGTATTAAAGACCAGATAGAGATATCAGAAGTAAAGCACCACAAAGTTCAATGAGCATATCAACAGAGACAGCTTTATTTACTAAATTGTTTCCTGCCAAAACCCTGGCTTTTAATCCAAACATCTAATCAGCAATGGCATTAATTATGGAATTATGCCCCAATATATAGCATGGTGCCATCTGGCACATGTGCATGTAGAGGGGTTTGTCGAGTTTGCACAAAAGTCTGTTCGTTTTCTGTTACCTTCTGTGCAATCCACTAGCTTTGTGAAGTCAGAAAGTACAGAATCAGAAGCAGACCATTAAACCATTGAACCATAATGGGGACCATTAAACCATTCCTTCAACTTGGCAAATGACCTTTGCAGTTCCTAATGGGACCCTTAACAGGACACTGTTTAACCTGGCTTGACCCCAACTATTACTATAAACGGACCAATCATTCCTTCGTCTTGTCTTGAATATTTCCTGATGGATAGTGGATGCAATGATGCGATTCACTCATCTCATAAGACATACTGTATTAACATGTAATGCACAGTTAAATGAAATTTATGGAGCGGGTCAACTTCTGTTGCCATAAGATTACATTTTATTGACATATATCCATGTACAATGTGTATCAATCAGGTTTGGCCCTGAAAAGCATGGTGCTGCCCTCAGGCAGCCAACCACGCAATATAGCAAATTGATTTTTGTGTTGTATTAATTTCTCTTTTTTTATTATTATTATTTTTTTTTAATAAATGTCACGCAGTCAAAATTTAACATCATTGTCCTAGAATTATCACATTTGGACACGAATGACACTGTGTATGTGTCTAAAAATAGATCAGTTGTTCTGGCTTAAATGTCCATCTCCTGTTTTTTTCTCAGAAATGTACAGGATCAAAAGCTTAAATGTGGCTGTTGGGATTATATATGCCTATTATTGCTGCAAAAAGGATGGAAGGATAGAAGTTGCTTTGATTTTGCTTTTTTTTCCATTTCATTTTGAAAGTTCCTACAAAAGTTGTTTCTTTTTTTTTGTACCCAATTATTTGACCCCACACCCCTCCAATTTGGAATGTCCAATTATGTTTCCACGCCATAGCAATCCACATAACAGATCAGACAAACTGAAAGTCAGTAGAAGTTTTACAATCCTACAACCAAGTAAAATTCCTCTTTGGCACGAGTGGATGTCAATAAGCTACAGACTCCTGGAGGACAAAGGCTTGCCCTGCACATGTCTATTTTAGGTCACTGTAGTGGATTGAGGAGAAACAGTCCATGCTGATTTTTCCCTACTTAACCTGCAGGAGCACCGGAGCCAATACATTACTTCCTATTAATCCCTAGAGAATAGCAGCCCAGTATATATTTTTGAACAAACAGAGGCACACATTCACAATTGTAATTCAAAGACCTAAAGCAGCTTTTTCATTCGTATTATGGCACAGCATACAGCAACCAGAAATGTACATTTAGCATTTTTTTGCTTGCTTTACTAGATGTCGACTTTGTATAATTTGTAAAACTATGTACAGGGGATTAGGAACAGATGCTGTAAATACTGTAATGGTTAAAAGGTACACTGGTAGTCCCTTTATGATAAATCAGCACAAGATGAAAATAGAAAATGACATCACTAAAAAAAAAAAAAAAAACGTCAACCTTTACGGTAGAGTATGACCTTGGTGTAAAAAAACCCCAAAGACCCTTAAATTCCTCTGCTATTGGAATCCATTTTATGTTAACATCTCTGTTCATAATGTAAGTGTATTGTACCTGTAATATGGTGGTGGGTTGCCTTTTGCTTCACAATTAAAAGCAACTTTATTATCCATGGAATCAACTGGAAAAACAATGCTCTTCGGCTGCAGTGTGAAGGATGGTCCATGTAGGGCAATGTTGTCTGTGGGAAGGAAGAAAGTAATCTAGATTAGATTACACGTGCAGGCTGCTTGCAAAATAGGCAATTAGTCAAAGAAAACAACAGGCAAACAGTGGTAAACCATTAGGGGAGCAAACCACAGGCAGACAACCCATATCAATTCATTCAGAATGTCAAAGTGCCACAACAGTAATGTGAATTAAATGCAGCACCTCACGCAACGCTGTGGCTTAATAGGTCTGCATTTCAATCGAGTTTTGCCTAATCAAGCAACCCTATCAATTTGCCTTTTATCAACCTGTCCCTCCATCAGAAATACCTTCAGAGTGATTCTGTTTGGAAAGGTATAGGGGCAATTAGTACCATGTCAGTATAACTGACATAATGTGGCTAGATTTTACCTTCATTTAAATAGGTTTCACAAGTATGATGACAAGCTCCATTAATCCTAAAGATGTCTTGTTTTCAACTGTTTTTTAACTTGCTAAACGAACCTCAATGCATGAGTTAGCTCACACCGTCCATCATGTTGGCCAACTCAGTAACATCCAGACCTTTCAAAAGGTATTTTGATGCCTGCAGTTATATGACAAACCCACATCCCTATTTAGTTGTATTATGATTGTAAAGCCATCTCCAACGATAACAGAAGCCAGTATAGAAACTATATGCTGCATGCTGAACAGACTTTACAAAGACTCAAATTACGGGAATGACTCTGTCAGCCCAAAAGCCTACCACACGATATCAAGCCATTTGTAAAAGAAAAAAAGAAAAGAAAAATACTGAACAAAATAAATAAATAAATGATAATTAGAAAATGGTCCAAAGCACTTTGCATACTGTGTCCTTCACTGGTGTAAAATTCTGCACCTACATTCTTGGTGCTTGCTTACATGGAAGTATACTTAATTCACCCTCAACTTACTTATTAACGACAGTATATAAAGCAAAATGTTTCATTTGTGTGCATTATGGCCTTTTAAACAGTTCAAAATGCAGTCCAAGAGTGTATTTATGAGTCAAGCTTTATCACAGCATACTGATTTGTGTGAAATGGATTTTAATAGGATTTAGCAATGCTGGAGGGCAGGGTACAGTTGTGTTATACTAAAGCCAATGATGTTACAGTACTTCCATATCCATATCAGCTGACATTTTGCACTGTAATGGTTATGAACTGTAACAACTCAACTGTGTTTTCTAAGTGTTGAAAAATATGAATGCTACTTAAGAAACCATCTGCAATATAATGAGAATTCGAGTTATCCTGTAAAACAAAATATACATAATATTTAGTTTATTTGCAGAACACTATACTCTTCTCAAAACTGTTTATTCCAAACCACCATTAGCAAAGAAAGATGTAGCTAATAGTTAAAAGTGAAAGAAATCTTATATAAGCACCTAACTGTGAAATAGTTGCCTTTGTACAAAAATATCCATAGTAAATATAAGTAAAAGCACATCAAAAGGATGGCAAAGCACGGAAAACAGGTAAATCACAGGTAAGTATGGTAAAGCATTGTAAAAACACACAACTTTTTTATGTTAGGTCAGCCAGGATGTATACACTACATCTTTTTTTAATGTCAACAGTTGTCTTCAGTATTTTGGCTATGTTTGCATTTACAGTCTGTGTTCTGTGTAGTGGAATGACACTTATTTTACATTAGAGATTTTATCTTTTTTTTTTCAAGCAACTTGTTAAGCATATTTAAAAGGTTTAGTTTGGTTTTAACACATCTAGAACTCAGTGTGGGCTTACATAAGTAACAGGTATTATTCTATAAAATATCAAAGTTACAGATAAGTAGGTCAATTCAGGCAGATGTTGTTTTTTTTAAAAGTAGTTCCAGCTCTTGAAGACAGTACAGACAAACACTGGCTCACTTGTTAACTCAAGGCAAATGAAAGATAGCCCACTGAGATTCAACTGAGTAGTAGAATTCCTAATTGAAGTCCCTACACTGACAGTAAACATATTTTTAAAATAACAGGGTTATCAGTCTACATAGAAGTGTCCTATCAGTATGACTTGTTCTCTTTTTTTTTTTTTTACATATACTTTGCTTAGACTGTATACCATATACCACAGTGTTTAGTGTCGAGCCCCAATGCAAATTTATATCCAGACTCCTTATTAATCTGTCCAACGACTGAAACGTTTCCACTGTGGACAGAGGGAGCAGTATTAACTGGGAGGATTTAGTAAAATAAGTGATTTTAAAAAAAGTGCAAGTATAAAAGGGCATACATGTTACATGCTGCAGGTTTTCAGCAGAACATTTCTGAAACACCATCAAGCCAAGAGACACTGGTTCCATCTTCACATAAACCTCCTGAGGATTAAACATTCTTATGGAATGTTTTTTATGGTCATGTGGTAGAGGTAAAGCAATTGGACAAGCCAGGGGAGCTGAATGAAGTCTCAGGTGCACTTTTCAAACTAGTCCCTGATTCTCCTGCACTGTTGGATAGGTGAGCAGTTGTTTTGACAGTTCTCATCACCCTTCAAGAAAGAAATGTATTACATTGCATCTGTCTTGATATTGAGCTAAGCCCCAATGTAAGCTAAATGTAGAGGGGTTGCGAAATGAAGGTTGTTATTTGAAATCAATATGGATATGGAGTATTGGGTTGTATGCTGTTGACTTTCATTTAACATTCTGTAATGAGCATAGGTGAATCTTTGAAATATAAGATTGGATTTTAGCTCCTTAAAGGAGGGAGCTGTCTGCTATTAATAAGGGATTTACATTTGACTGTTTGAACCTTTGGTGTCTGTGACTTAAATTCCACCCACCAAGACAGTACGTAATCACAAGTCTCAGTACACTTTCTCAAATCCCAAAGTGATGCAACACACTTGTTTAAGGAAATGGTTTCCACCAGCCGCTCTACCTAGAGAGCAGCAACCTGGAATGCAACTGAGTGCTTAACCAGCTCTGCATCAAGGCTAACCAAGAGTGCCCTTGTACTACAGCCAGACTTTATCCAGCCAGACACGACCATTTATCTTCAAAACTAAGCGACACACAATGGTGCCAGCTTGAGTTCCCCAAAACAGATGCTCCAGCCCTTGGGAGAGCGAAAGCAAAACAATGCTATAATTTAGCAGAGCCATCTTACACCTGCTGCCCTTACTGAAGGAACAGGTACAGTAGACAAAGTCACACCCAAGCCAGATTGACCTCATCAGATACTCAATAATGACCACACATGCAGTAGAATGTAGAAAGAAACCAATGATACGTGCATGCCTGTAACACATGCCTACTTGATTCTCAGAATCAGTTTTTGAAGGTATTTTTGTATTAAACATGTGAAACTTGACTTTGACAAGAACTTAAAAAATGCATGTGGTCGAAAAGTGGTCTAAATTTTAAACTAATTAAATAATGATGTTATTGAATGACTTCATTGTTATTCTACATGTGTGTACTGTGGGTTTTAGTTGTATACACTTGGCCCCATTGCTGAATTCATCAAATAACAGGGGCATGCCCATCTCATCGCCAAGGGAGCAATGGTTCCGTCATTCCACCTAACACTCTAAGACATTCACAATATAATTGCCTCTCAAGAGGAACACCACAGGTGAATGCTGTCTAGAGTACCTAGTAACTAGTTATTCTGAAACAGTATAGACTATCATTAATATTTTTAATGAACAAGTCTTCATTGTTGTTTTGGCAAAGCTTGATAGCAATGTCCCTATTAGAGTCTGTCTTGGACAAATACTAAAAACGAAGTAAACGCAAACAGAAAACTGCTTTCCATAAAGACAGAAGAGTTACAGAGACTAAAGGCCCTTTTTTAAATCAGGTGCAAAGACAAATCTGAGTGGAATGGAAGAATGTAAAACTAGTAAGAAACAACTTAGCTGCAGGAAGGAGTGGTTAAATATTGCACTATTAACATCATTAGGTTATTATTATTTGTTTATTTAGCAGACACCTTTATCCAAGGCGACTTACAGAGAAGAGGGTGTGTGAACTATGCATCAGCTGCCGAGTCACTTACAATTACGTCTCACCCAAAAGACAGAGCACAAGGAGGTTAAGTGACTTGCTTAGTGTCACACAATGAGTCAGTGGCTGAGGTGGGATTTGAACCGGGGACCTCTTGGTTACAAACTCTTTTCCTTTAACCACTGGACCACACAGCCTCCTTTGCCGTTACGTTTGTACTGGAATCAAAATAGAACCTTAACTATTGTAGGCATGAAAATAATAGGTACTGACTTGAACAAAAAACATCTTAACACTGTACATGTCATTCCAGGGGTCATACACAGCATGCCAATGCTGTCTTGAATTGTTCAGCTTGGCTTTGTGTTGTGCTATAGTATAGATTTCAATCCTTTTTTATAATTTTTTTTTTCATCCCCCAGTGGGGATGTATATCCTTGTCAACGGGGAAATAGTTGAGGCAGGCATATATCCAATTATGATCAAACTTGCTAAGAATCTTCTTCAGCTCAATTTAATCAATTCATCATAATTTAGGGGTGTACAGTTATTGTCTGTGTGTCTTTGTGACTGCCTGCCCTGTCACACTTAGATTTTTTTTTTTGTTCTCTATAGAGAATCCGAGTAATTGAAGGTATCCGAATACAAGAGGATGTGAAGGCATTTGTCCATCTGTCTAAATGTCACATTTACATTTGTACAGGTGCATACAGTGGGTGTAGGTCACGGTGATGTACTTTTTCATGTTACTGACGGCTCTAATGTTCTATTTACAGTTCGTTCAGATTAGACTTTTTTTAAAATCACAGGTCACAATTGTTTGTAAAAGGTAATTGTTCCTTTTTTTTCTCAGTACCTCAGGTATAAATAGCCAATAATTCTAAACTGTCTCCTTTATATAGCATCCTTTTGACATCCCTTCCCCAATGTAACAAAAAACGCTCTGGAAGACACATTTATCAAGGTCCGTCAGTGCCAGCACAGTTGTTTCTTTAAGCTCATTCACGTGGTGACCTCTGAGTGTGTCTGAGGAAAATTGGATAACATGTCTTTAAATTCAAAAACATATTTAAATGTAACAAAAGGTATACCAACAGGCTTTTATCAAGGACAAAAAACATGCAAAGAAATTGAACTCCAATAAACAGTGAAAGCTGGGACTTCAGCAAGGGATTTTGGGAATATGTTACAATGTTGTCCTGTTTACTGAAGATCAATTAATACACTTAACTTCCCGCTAAACACATACTTGCAAAGTGACTTAGACAAGCTCAGGCAATATACTGCCTGCTGTTATTAATGAAGAAAAAATGCATTTTAAAAGTAGGCTAATGAATGAATGTGCCTTTCTCAGGAGGCTGACTGGAGGGTCAATTAGGTATGATGCAACCTCTCCAATGCCTCTGTTGTTGGTTGCTTCAGGCATTTTGCTTTCTCATGAGTCGTTATGCACTATAATGCAATCTATACCATGTAACTTTCTTTTAACCTTCTGAGGGAACAGAGTTACTGCAACAGCATGATTAGTTAAATACATCTGTGCAATGAACATGTCATTTGTCATTAGAGTTTATTATTATTATTATTATTATTATTAGTCATAGTAGTAGTATGGCATGTACTGCTATATACACTCATGCTGTTGTTATTAACATAGAATTGTATTTTTTTCTTCTAAGCATTTTATTTTCCTGCATATTTCTCGAGTGTTTCACCATAATCCCACATTCATTTAAAACATATAAAACCAGTAAGCTCACTTTTTGTCAAAACCATTAAAATAATCACTGCTACAAGGCAAAGGGAAATAATAATGACGGTGCTAATAACCAGATATAATCTACAGCTATGGCCAAATGTTTAGCATCACCCTACATAATTAACTCATTTAGAATCATAAAGTTGAATTAAACCCACTGAATAATATTATGTTAACATATTGAATTACATACCGCTTTGTAGTTTTCCATATACTTAATGAAAAACTACCAAAAATTAAAAAAATGTGATATTTCAAAATCTAACAAATACTTTACTACTAGTATGGCTTCTTATGGCTTCTTGTAGAATTCTGTGATATCATGTTCAAGTTTCTTTGATTTATATGATGTTAAATTAAAAAATCTAAATTATGTTAATGTAGTTTTTTTTTTGTTTTTTTATTAGTGTGTCTCAATCCTAAAATTCTAGGTGATGCACAACTTCTGATCATAGCTGTATAAGAATAAAAAAGGTAGAATTTATTCTGATAATGTATAGCCCAACTGTCAACAAACTTGTCAATTATAGACAATAATGTACCACTCACACTTGTGAGAATGTGAGGATCTCAGCAAACAGCAGCAATACTATTCAAAGCTATTTGAAACAGGAAGATAAACACATCAATGCATCATTGTTCTCTTCCAATCTGCTGCCAGTTTCAAAGCAATGTTTGCTTTCAAGCATTGAAAAAAGCTGTTACGCTATGACCGTGCTCTCATGCTTCAGCATGGTTAAAAATCAATTTACTATCAAAGTGACAATTATCATCACACAAACTGGTTGAAATTCCATTTGCAGTTGAAAGAAACAAGGAAAAGGGAAGCTGGGCATCCTGGGAAAAACATACTGATAATAATAATAATAATAATAATAATAATAATAATAATAATAATAATAATAATAATAATAATAATAAGCAGCAGTACTCAATTATAGTTGCACTATTGTATCTTGTTTTATTATTTTTGTAAAGCCTGAAACTGTGTTTAGAGCCTATTTGTCACCTGTTTTATTCTCCATATATTCGATGCTGCACACTAACTCTTGCACTTTGAATAAAAAAAGTAAAGTAGACAGATACCTTTAATGGCGTTGAGCATTAGTCAAAACCTTTATCTGCCATTACAAAAAGTGGTAACTTATTTATATATTTTTTTGTATTAAAATTATGAGCAACCAGTCTGATGTATTCCTTTTGAGCACTATAGCAGGGGTGGCCAAACCTGGTCCTGGTGAGCCGCAGGGTCTTCTGGTTTTCGTTTCATTTACTTAATTTAACCAATTATTTTCTTAATTGGCTGACACTATTTTTATTCCAGGTCTTTGATTTAAAGATACCCAGAAACCCTGCAGGATTGTGGCTCTCCAGGACCATGGTCGGCCACCCCTACACTACAGAATTAGATGCATGTGGGCCAATCAGAGGTCAGACTACAGATTACCATTGCCTATCAGATTACAGATTTTAGATTGTCTATCACTGTATTCATCATACTGCCCCTTCCTATCCCCAATTCCTTGTGTCTCCTTATATTCCCTCTCGCCTCTCCGCTCATCCTCTACTGGCTGACTTGTTATACCTTCCCTTCACTCTCCTTCCTCCTGTGCTCGCTCCTTCTCTTCCCTCGTTCTCCTGTGGTGGAACCAGCTACCGGTTATCCTCAGGACTGTTCAGTCTTTTACTGCTTTTAGCCATCTTCTCAAAACCCCTTTATTCGATCTTTATTTGTAAATTGCTATTTATATTTATTTTTGTATTTTCTTTATTTAGAAATATTTTGTATATATTGTTTATATGTGTTTGTTTGGCATTTGTATTGCCTGTAATGTATATACTTTTATATTTTGTAAGTCACTTTGGTTAAAAGCGTCTGCTAAATAATTAAATTATAACAATAATACCATTGCTGGGCAGACTGGTCCAGTACAGTCTATAGCACTGAAACATGAGAGATAAAAAGTAGGCGAAAAGAGAGCTTTTTAAAATCAAATTTTATTTTCACTGTCTCACCTGTATTCCCAAAAGTCTTATCTCATTTTCTTGCCTGAGCCAGGCCTTAAGGCAGAAAAGCAAACCTCTTTACAACCAAAATAAATACTAATCTTAAATTCAATACAAGCTGACAGCAAATGAATTTGCTGAGCTTACTTCAGAATGAATAAAAAGCCACAGAAGGAGTTGACTACATGAGGGTATATATTTGCTAGTCCCAGTGCCCACTGGAGTGATTCACAGTGTAAGCCTCTAATAATAAAGCACAACATTTGGGGTTTCTTTAATGGCTCTTGTCTTACTGCCTGTACTCCCTTTAGGCTAATATTTACTGAAGAAAGAAAAAAGGGCAGATGACCTTGATTTCCATGTCATTTTAGTTCATGAACAACAATACTGATTGTATATATATATATATACACACACACACACACACACACACACACAGTGCTCCCTCGTTATAAGGCTGTCGATTATAACGCGCCTCGGATATAACGCTCCTACAGCATGTCCCCCAATTCCCTATACTAGTGATTCATGCAATATTTCTACAGTAAATACAGTACCGGTGTTGTTCAAACTGTAAACAGCTTCTCAGTCTAACTTCCGTTTCTCCCTTTTGATACAGTATCTGAACTGAAGAAAAGCTGCGCTGGCACTTTATAACTAAATAAATATCAGACTTATTACGTGGTTATCTTTCCTAATGTATTTACTTTTTTGCTGCGAGAGGAGCTGCAGCTTTCTCTGGGAGACGAGACGTTTCAGCTTTGCTTCAGCCCCGCTCCGGCAGCCGAACCTGGGGCGAGCCCATTCCCTCTTCCCCTCGCCCGACCCGCTCTCCTTCTCGCACTTGGTTTGCTTGTCTGTCGCTTTGAACTGAACTCCCGACCCTAGTTTAGCCAGGCTATTTATAGTTTAAAAACTGCTAATTATAATGGTCCACGAGTGGGAATGTTACCTTTTTTTTTTGTAAAAAATATAGTGTTGATTACACGGTGCTTTATGCATGGTTAATTCACGGAAAGTTACATTTTTGCTTCACTACAGGTGCATTATAGAGAAGGAGTTAATTTAATTTGTATTTTAGTCAGATGTATGTTATTTGTCCCCACCCCCACCCAAACCCTCCCCCATTTTAACGCTCTTCGGTTATAACGCTATATATAGTGCAGTGTTCAAGGTAGGGAAATATGATGGAAAGTGGATATGGCAAAGCAAAATGTACCTTGGCAGTGAATATACATTTTATATACAGCCTACATATAGGACAAGATATGTACTTCATGTGCATTGGGGACAGCTGTCGGCACTCTCTTTTCAGCATGGCTCAGGATCAAGGTCATGGAAAGCACACTTTTTTTTTTTTTTTAAATCTTCAAAGCTTTCAAAGCTAGAGACTGGCTGGACTAAAAATTCCTGACCCCAAGGGTTGGCATCCCAGTAGCTATGTAGGTCAGGTGACTTTGCTTAACTATATTGTTTCCTTTGGGAGGTCATAAGGTCATAGCCTCAAAGCACTGATGAACTGAATGAACACATCATTGCTGTTTTCTGTGACCTCAAGCCAGAGTGAAAAGTGTGCCATTCAGTATCAGGCAGACCACAGGAGTGTTAGGGCAACAAAGGTATAGGCAGGGCTTGTACACAGCAGTCTTGTTCAATAAGCACTGTCTTGGCTGCCTATGGTGGCCATACACCATAGTGACATATTTATCAAAAGATATGGCAATCCATATCTTTAGTGCAGAACTATCCATTGTTGTTTAAGGAATTTGTTATTTCTGAACGTTCATTTTAGAGTGCTTATGTGGCAGGATACATGGAAAAAAAGGAAAGATAATTGTGCTGTAATATTGAAGTATATAAGCAATGATACCCTCCACATCGGGCATTACCAGGCATTATACTACTGTTTGGTTGTAATTACCCAAACGATCGTATAATGCCTGGTCAAATAGAACATGACACATCATAGTAATTTATTCTCCAATAAGTCACAATATTTTGATATGTACAGTATAGTAGGATTTAAAGCATTTGTGTTTTAAATATCATGCTGATTTAAAATAAAGTTAATAATAGTTCTAGCATTACTTTTGAGTCCCTGTAACATGAACATGTACAAACTACATAAATTCAACCAATCTTACTCCCAACAATAAAGTCCTGTGAGAAAGTTTCTTCCCTAAGTTTAGAATTTGTTATGTACCAGTAGTACATTATTTTGTGTCAGTAAAAGTTTTGTAGCATTTTATAGTTGCTCTGGGCTCAACTTCATGCTGAGTTTAAAACTGCTTATATTGCTGGTTTGTATCCCACCTCCAGCAGGATAGCAGTGGACCATGTACAGCAGATAACTGTAATCCATCCATACCATTCAGTTAAGATATTCAGTTGTACTAAAAAGAAAGTGGTCCCCATGGGACAGTGGTGTATAACCCATTTCACAAATGTTGGTTACATTTTATAATAAACTTTTTTTTTTATCTGGTTCTGCACTCAATCAAATTAAGCAGTTACATTCACTTTAAATATTGAGTACTGTAAAACAAGAAAATTTCGCGAGCAAGAAATGTTTGCTAATTTCGCGTTTATTAAAAATCTGCAAATTTAATGTGCCGTGAAATATATTATTCATACATGTGCCGTACATTAAAAGAAAAAGAAGCGAAACATTTATTGCAGCAAAAATGGACCTTGAAGGCCATTAGAGAAATTAAGTTGCTGCAAAAAAAAATCCTGTTTTACAGTAATAGAAGAACAAAGTGTGGTACTTTAGAATACATTGCTATACACTGATTAAAAGCTAGTCATGGAAGAAAGATTCTGACTTAATATACTGTACTGCATTACTGTTATGCACACAAAGGCAGCAGATGTCCCAATTACTTTTTGAATTATATCTTAAGCCTTTCATAACAACATTTCTAGAGCATACAAAATCAGCCACATCCACTGGGTAAGAGATTATCTTTTCAAACAGAAAAACAGAGTTCTCCTAGCTATACTAGCAGCTTATGCTTGAATGAAACATGTTTATAAAAACAACTGGTGAGGTAAGGCAACTATTCTGAGGATACTTTAAAATGATCGTAGTCCTTTATGAAAAATCTACTCATTTAGGGGTTATGCACAGTTAGTAATGATTTCCTTGTTTCCAGAACACTTGTGGGTACTTGCCACTTCCAGATCTTGTTTGCTTTATTCACTATACTGCATATTTTTAATAAACTCTTAATTCCATCAGTAAAACCTAGTATTAAACAGTATTACAATCCATATTCTACAAAGTAAGAGGACAATTACTAAGATCTATTTGCTGTTATTTCAGTTTCTAGTTTGTTCATATGCATGAATGTGTATATTAGCGAACTCGTTCTGGGAATATCTCTCGTTAGAGTTATATTTAATAATTATTCTTCAATCTCCACCAAGGGATTTTCATCTTGATTAATGGCACATGAATTTGCTTTTATGGACTGGTAATTTGCAATAAGGTTGTTGTTCACCTCTACAGTAGCTCTCTTTACAAGATCTATAATATACATCAGTTACTGACCAGTGTCAACCAGCGGTGTTTCTAGCATTTTAGTACTGTCAGGATTACAAAGTCCATGGCTTTGCCTTCACCCCTTCTCAATTTGAATATGCTTAAAATTGGTTTTATTTTGTATGTTTTTTTCCCCCAGCACTTTTTCAAGCACCCAAAAGGTCACATTTTGTATGGTCACCATAGTGTTCAACATTTTAATGTACTGTATGGTCTTAAGACCTTCAGAATCCCATGCTAAAACATCCCTGCTATCAACACATTGTAATTGAAACCATTACTTAGTTGCACTTTCCTATTAAGACAGGCACTAAATAATGGATATTACTTGGCACACCTCAAACCTTCCATCGCCTAGAATACTTTATTGATGGAACTCGTACATCTACCCTTATCTGCTTATATACCAATGAAGGCACTTTTTTCTACAAAATAATGTATATCTTATGAATATTTTCCTAACACAGACCCTTTAAAATAATTAAAAAGGCCAAAGACCTATGCTCTGCAGTGAAGGAAAGTTATGTTTGGTATCTTGCAATTGTGTTTCCAGAAGAATTAATATACCTAGACAAACATTATTACATTCTGTAAAACACAAATGAGATTTGAATTACAGTTGACCTGCCAGCAAATGATAAATCATGGTCAAGCAAAGGCTTCCTTGGAGTGACCTACAACCTGTAATTGAATCAGTAGAGCATTAAGGTGTGTTTCACAATATATTCAATGTATATTGGACAGTTGTCTCAGTAGAATTGATTAAACAGATCCAGACAGACTGAGAGTTCCTATCTGCTATAAGCAAAACCTATTGTATTGTATTATATACTTATGCATTGTAGCCCTGAAGCTTGAAAGACTTGTTACCCTTGAAGTGGCAATGCTGAGCTTCAGTCAGTGACTGTGTTGCTAGGCTTTAAACCTGTAATCCAATTTTGGTCTAATTCAGCTGTTACTGATTTATTAACCTTTTAGTGTTTTGACTAAGTTAGAGGTGGAGCTGACATTAGGGGCCACATTCCCTAAATATAAAAAAAATAATTTCTACATATTTTCAGATGTAGGGATAACTTCCTGCGACTTATCCAAAAGGGTAGCTCATATTTAAATGTATTTTTCTTTTATTCTTTTTTTTTAGGAGAAAAACAGATGTTCTTCAGTGGTTCATAGTCAATTATATACGAGAGCTGATGGGTCTATCTGTTTTTGTTTTTTTAATACCCATAATATTCTGATATCTTAAGGGTTACATCTTTATCATCTGGAAATCAAAAAGTCACAATATGGCTGCCATCTTAAGTCACGGATCACTGAAGTGTAGAGTTAGATTAGAGTTTCCATAACACTGAAATATGAAGCTGACATCTCAAATGATTAATGAGATATTAGCAGTTGAAATAGCGGGAGCAGATTGTCAATAGTTAAAAAAAAAAAACAGCAAACAAGAATTTGACAGGCATGTCTAATGAGATATGAGAAGCTTCATAAAAAGACTAAATATGCCTACATTTACAGATTCTGAAGGGCTGTAGTGCACAGCTGTGTATAATACATTACAGTGACATAAAGGACTGTCATAAAGGATTGGACCAAACAACTAGAAGAGAAAAACTATGAATGCTCTTTGGGATCAAAAGACCCCATTGTAACCCCAACCCATCCAGTAAATCCTGACCCCCTGAAAATAGGCTTAAGCCATGATTAACAACTGTGAACCACAAGATATGGATTCGGTCTTGTAGGTTATGGATTACAAATTTTGCACATGGTCTTAATATCCATTTATTACCTGCTGTACTGACGGATTTGCCTGTAGTTTTTGATAGCTCTGTCTCGAGGGGGTCATTGGTAACAGTGTCAGAGAGTTTTTGACACGACCACAATTGTATAGAATACAGATACAGAGTAAACAATTGTCATTTAATTAGATAGTCACGCAGATCCAAAATCCAAATAAAGTTGAACACTTTGCAATTATAAACTGTGGCTCCACTGAGCTGCAGGATGTGTGGTCTGAGTGAGCAGGATACCAGCATGCATGCATTCATGAATCTTGAGATTATAACCAAACATGGTGTGGCACAGACCTGATCTGCCTTGTTTTGAAAACAGCAAACCGGGGTAGCATCTGAATGTGACATTATGGGAGTCTGAACTGTCAAAGCAATGGTTTGAAATAACTTTAATTAGAATACTAATACTTTTGTGACACTTAAGCACAGAGATCAAGCTTGTGACACTTGCATGCCTGATGGATTTGCACAAAATGTATTGTAATGGAAGACTCCATTAAACTATGCCAGGAAACACGGTTTTAGAGTATGGGGTTTTAAATGGATAAAGAAATACTGACTTTTGTTTGCAAAATGTTTTGAGAATGTGTTTGATGCTATAAAAAGTATTTTAAAGGAACAGGTCTTAAAGCAGGATGAAACCCTTACATGAAAAAACAGTATCCTGGTGTTTCTGGCGGTGTGTTCCCCACATCACAAGCAGGCATAGATCAGCAGGCCTGGCAGACTTAATGCAGAAGGACCTTAGAAGTGAATCAGTAGGGGGCTAAAGCACTCACTAATCCCTACAAAGCGCTGTCTCACTAGATCAAGAGTTTCCACTTACTCCATATAGAATAATTTCTAAAGACAGGAAACTATTTTGGTGCAACAAATAGCACATATAGGCTAAAGCTGCATCCACACTGGAGTCGAGCGAATCATTTAGAAGTCATTGCAGTCAAATGGAGTAGCCACACCAGCAGCGAGCGACACAAGAACCTGTTTCTATTTATTTATTTTTTTTGCGCGACTGGAATGAAAATGACCAATCAGAAGCAAGGTTAACACCCTTGACACACGTCAAACACACGCCTCAAAACAGTCACGCCTCACAACACGTCGTACCTCAAAACAAGTTATAATAAATAATCGACAACGAAAAGTTAATTTATGAGGTGCAGCAGTATCCATTATTATATAATTGCAAATTGAACGATTATAAAGACATCCAGAACAAATTTTAAGCTATGAGATTATATTATATAAACATAGCAACTTTTTATAGTCATTGACTTGTATTATATTTATGTAAATCCTGTTGTCTGCACCTCCACTGCTACTGTTGTATATTACTTTATTTCAAGGTTATTTGAAAAAAAAAAAACAAAAAAAAAAACACTTGTTCTGTTTACATCTCACAATATAAGTGCCTGGCACTGTGACAGACTGCTAGTACTTGCAAATTTAATCAAAATAAATTCAATATTATACTTAACACTACTAGCAGACATACACATAGATAACAAGATCATGCAAGCTCTTATATTAGGTGCCTGATAAAACCGTGGGTATTCATTATCATAATAAATCACACTACCACAAACCTTTTGATTTCCACTGACGTTGTGACTAATGCAAGATAAAACTTGCATAGTCCTGATGTTCTGCTAGCTTAAAGAAACCATGCAAAACCACATAGACAAATGCATGAAATCTTTTCAGAAAACACTATTAAATGTTTAATAGTCAAGGTTTTAATATGAAGTGATGCTCAGGGGATAATACATACCATATCATGGACATGATTTGGAAAAAGTATCACAGCTCTTAAACAAATAACTAGTACTTACGCTGCGTTGTACAGTAATTATTTTATTCATACATTCATGTATAAGCTATTTGATTTGAAGATAATTATCTGGTGTACTTGATTTGTCTTCTAAAACTTTGAATGATTAGCAAAAATTACCAATAAAACAGGAACTTAAGTAGAAATACCACTGAAATCCCTGACTCTTCATTCTCTGCGTTTTTTATTTTACTTCACATAAACTAATTCATGTAATATATAGGAGCACAAGAGAAAAGAGCAGTTGTAAATAAATGACATAAGCTCCAGGTTAAACATGACACACTGGGTTCACCACTTGTTGCAAGATTTAATGTTCTTAAACAGCTGACCACCTTTTTGTACACATTTGAAATCTGCTTGTTAATGTGGACTAAACATCAATCAGGGGTACAAAAACAATCATTTAAGGGGGCAATATGAATAATAAGTCACTAAATCTAGCTATCTAAAGATCTGCTTTTCTAAACAGTTAAATGCACGTGTAACGGGTAGTGTTGTGTGTTACACTGCTGTTACGGATTTTGTCCAATCCCCTGTCGGTTAACCTAGATGAGTTTAAACGTTCTAAAACTAGGGATGCAAACGAGCCTGGCTCTTTCGAATTGTGGTCAATAAATCTCCCAGTGGCTGTCAGGGTCAAAAACTAAAGCCCCCTTCTGTTCAACTGCAAACAGATTTAGAGTTAAACTGGCAAGACCTGCATTTGTTTCTTTTTTTAGGCTATAATTGCTACCAGCCCCATCTTATCCACCCGCAGTTGTATGCTTTCTGCAGCCTAGCACTTCTCTCCACAGAAGACTCTCCAAAGGCAGCTTCATTTTTCTTTACTCTAACTCCACATTGGATCCCAACGGCAAAATGTCTTAGGTGCCGACCATGAAGAGAAACAAAAAACACTCAACCATAAAACAGTAATAGAGGTGTAGCCGAGAGAGAGAGAGAGAGAGAGAGAGAGAGAGAGAGAGAGAGAGAGAGAGAGAGAGAGAGAGTGGAAGATTTTTTTTTGAGAGAGCATAAAACATAAACAAAATAAGCATTGTTGACGATGACGGCTACATGAACAAGGTAACACTAGGGAAATTAGAATTCTCCTAGTGCTCAGCTACGAAAGCTCGGCGCAATAGTTTTCAACTCTCAGCTTATCAGAGGGTAACAGGTAGTGTGTAAATGAAGTGTGAGGAATGGAAGAGCTTGTCTCCCAAAGGGAAGAAATTGTCAAACAGCAGCTGAGAACAAAGGAAGGACTTGAAGCCTTGTAGGGAAAGGGAAGCACACATTCACGTTCTGACACGCAACAGAGTCAGGGCTTGAGGTGTTTTTTTTTTTTTTTTTACTTTTAATACATTTCACCTCTCTATGCTTTTGAAAATATATGAAGGTTCTCAGCAAAGCAGCAATGTGTCAGTGTCACCTTGTATTTGGTTGGTAAAATATGATTCCTTAGTTCCTGTTTACTCAATTATTTCACAGTTCAACCTTCTGTGCACTGCATGGGCTTGTTTACATTTCCCAATGGTAGTTTTTGCTTCAGGGGCATAACCTTGCTCCCTCCTTGAAACCTGTTTGCTCCTGTAAAACCCTGCCAATGGGAATAGTCCTGCTGTTATCCGTTATATGACAGATTTAGGTCAGGAAGCAATATTAAAGTTGCATTTTTGTAATACTAACACGTGTTTTTTTTTTTATCATTTTAAATACACAATATTTACAGTATGTATAGTAGTGACTTGATAGTGCTTGCACACTTTCCTTCGCAGTCTTCCACAAATCCTTATGGTCACGAGCAATTTCTTCTGGGTTTTTTGTGTGTAGACATTTTTTATATATGTTGTCACAGTTTGCAATTCTTTTTTAAATCCTCCATATCTTAACTGTAATACAGCTTTGCATTTATTTTATGGAAAACGGTTGAGTAACCATTTCCACTGTTTTTCCAGTGTTCATTGGCTATACACTGATTTCATTTTGTTTGTTTTTTTTGTATCGGGTGTTTTATCGGTTTTTATTGGTTAAAACCAAAAATCAGAAGCCCTATTCATAAGTAATGAACTTACTAGGTCAACTATAACAAAACATCACTTGAGCAGCAAAGCTAGCAGAGGGGTCGAATTTAAAAAGAACCACCAAACAGCATTTTCAAAGGCATTAAATGAAGATGATTTTTCCTTAATTGTCTGCAACTGATGACAATATACAGACAACAATGCTAGCAGTGTACATAGTTAGAACACCCAATACTTATACAGTGGCAATTATGTCAATTGTTTGCAACACAGTGTCTTCTGTTTAAAAGTCCAGACTGAGGTTGGTGTTATGCTTTCTTGGGGAAAATGCTAGTGAGCTAAACAATGGGAGACCAAATTTATGCCAACTTTTAACCAGGAGTATTTATTATCCTGCTGTCAAACATCACTCCATACAATACAAATACAGTGGCTACTGTCATCCATATTTAAACTTTTTGAAAAGCCACACACGCTTTCTAACTTCTTCAGCATCCCCTGATCTTCTTGTTATTTTTCAGCGTTGAAAGATAATAAATATTTGACGAGAAACGCAAAACAAGAAAATCATTTAGCAGCAAGACATGCTTTAATGGAAGCTGGCCCAAACAAATCAGCCTGTGCAGTTCAGCCCTGTGACGACCCCATTTGTGAAGAAGCACTTAGGCAGCCAGCAAGGCCATCTACTGCAATTTCAAGTCTCATCTAAAGGCCACCTTCAATCCTGCTTTCCAAAGTCATTATACTGTATTCCACTGTACTCTAGAAGTATGCCTTACAGGTAACCGCAGAACAGAATCCCATCATTCTCATAGTGTTAATGACAAAACGTACAACTTGGGTCTTCATCACAGTCAACATCATGGGGACTGCACCATTACTAATGTTAGAATCATCTGTGATATTACATGACACATCAGTGCCGCTGACTCAGCTTCTTACACTTTAGCAAAAGTATAGGAAATCTGACTAATTAAGTTGCTACTGCCTTTATGTAACATTTAATTTACATGCTTCCATAGATTAATCTATAGTAGGTTGTTCATTTAAAAAACGAATTGACTTCTAATTAGTCGTAATACAGCCACAGGTGTGTAATAGGTGGTCACGGGTGTTAGAAAGAGTTAGTGGAATTAATGTTGGTGATAGAGATGGAGTTCAGTGTTGTGTGTTACCGTGCTGTGTTCTGTGGTCATGCGTTTTTGGAAAACCTTTTGTTTTGGCCCTTGTGTTGTTTATTTTGTTAATGTGTTTTGTTTAGTGGTTTTGTCCATGTTATTTTTGTTTGTTTATTAAAGAGCGCATTAGTGCAATTTAACTTGCAGCTTTCTGTGTCTGCGTTTCCCTGCCATCATCATCTGGGATGGGCACCTTGAAACAAGTATTGACTTGTTTCAATATTCCATTGTCAAGCATTGCAAATGAAAATATGACAATGCAATCAGTTGAATGTAAACATCATGAAAGGACTTTGATTTACGAGACGTGAACCAATGTAGTTCCTCCAAATTCACTCTCATACAACTGTTCAAACAGAGCAGCAAAACAATTTCGAAGTAGATCAGGTTTATTGAACAGATTTGTATCATCCAAAATACATTAGGATACCCTGGTTGGTAGCGAGGGCCATCTGCAACCAACTGGCAGATGGTACAAGGATCCAGCTCAATACAAAACAACAGTAACATAATAGTTTAAAGGCAGGTGTGGTGGGAGTTTTGCATGAATGGCACTGCACTAGAGAATGCTGGTAGTTAAGTACTCTCTGACTGAACCATTTACAGTAGGTAGGAGGTTTGTTCTGCTCTGTCTAAACTACGTTTCAATGCTCCCTAGAGGTATATTTAAGTTCATAACAGCTAGTCAAAAATACATATTTCTTCATCCATTAATAAGACAATGCCCATCAATGTAGTCATAGTCGCTTGCAAGTAACCCTTGTGTGGTTTGAGAATACCTTCCACTCCTATTTTGGCATCTTGCATTTAAAAAAATAACATGACATTTAGACTAGAACTTGTCCTCAATACATACAAATAAGAAGACAAACTTAAAAAAAAAAAAAGCTCTGGTATGTTTGCTTCAAAAGTTGTTAATGAGACACTTTACCTGCAAGGCAGCCCATGAATGATTGCAGTACCAGCAGTTTCCATAGCAACAACATTTTCAGTTTCCAAGGTCAAAATAGGCTCCCATCCAATCACAAGTGAATGCAGTCCTTTTGTATGCCTTTTTTCTGGCCTTTAATCTGTAAAAAAAAGAAATAACTTAGAATAAAGGACAGAAAATGTTACCACAGATAAATTATTATTAAACATTTAATTTCACTGGAAGGTATTAAATATTGTTGTGTGTGTATATATATATATATATATATATATATATATATATATATATATATATACTAATACTTACACACACAAATGTCAATGAAATAACTGATAGAAAAGATTGAAAAGAAAACTGAGGGAAATGTAATTAATAACCAAATCTGAAGAGATATTTATTTATTTATTTATTTATTTATTTATTTATTTATTTATTTATTTTTTGGGGGGGGGGGGGGGATTTGGTAGACAAGTACTGTGCAGATACATATTAATAGATAAACAAAGACCCATTCTATTTAGTGTAGGAACATTGTGCAAAACAATGGTCTCAGGTGCTGAGGAAACCATTTACATCACAATGGAGTACAGAAGATAAACAAATCATTTACAGTTGAATTAAACAGTTTAAAACAGTAAATGGACGCTGACTGCTGCTTGTGTTAGCTTTTTCTTCTTCTATATGATTCAATTGTTTTTTATTGTTTGCTTAAATAAGAAAACTCTTGCACCTGACTATAAATAAACAAGCACTTCACTGTACTAGCAAGAATCAGTCTTCATCTCCTCACTCAGTGGGCTCAACATTGAGAAGGGTTCAACCACAAAGTACAGGATGAGTAGCTCAGTAGCTAAGGTCATGATTTCACATTTTACGGACAACTCGGTTTACCACCTGCCCATCACGATGCTGGCTGGAAAACCAATATCATGTCTTGTTCCAGAAGACGCCAGAAAAGAAGACTGATTTAATCCAAGTGTCAAAGTCAAATGCCTTTAATTCCTTTGCCAAGATCCCAAGGGTATTTTTTAAATCAGTATACAAACTCAAAGGACTACTCTGTATTAAAGGGACACAGTAATCTTCTTCGAGCTTCAAGACACACACACACAAAAAAATCAATTCTGTCTCCAGGTTCTGAGTCCCGAAGCTGTGCTTTTAAGACACTGGCCTAATGTCTGCCCCTACAGATTTTGCTCATTATTATAAATACAGTACAGATATCCCTTAAGGGCTAAAGAGTAGCCAATGGCAGATCAGCTCATTGGTCTCTGGATCTAAAGCTTTAGGACTCAATTGATTTTTTTATTTTTTTTTTGCCTTTGGACTTAAATAAAAAAGTGACCTTTTAAAACCTCAATAAAGTTTTTTTTTTTTTTTTTGCATACAGAAAGACTTTGCCTTATTGCCGTTGGTGGTGTGACTAAGAAAGGAAGAGGACTGGATGACTGTGAAATCCATTCAATGTTCAAGACATTCCCTATCAGTAATTACTTGAAGCTTATACTGTGTTGACATAGTATTTCCTCTACTGATGTTGCATTTCCCCTACTGACAAATCTACCATTCCGTATACAATGTAACTGCCGCACCTTTCATCTAGACGGATGGACTATTGTAGTGCATTGTTTGCTGGCATACCTGCTAAGGCTTTGTCTCGATTCCAGTGGTGAACCTATTATTCATATTCTGACCTGCCTACACTCTGTTTTAGAGTGGATTTTGCTTTTAACTTACAAGGCACTAAATGGCCTTGTCCCTCATTCCTAACTAAAATGTTTTTTTCCATATGTCCCTGGCCACAAACCAGAGGATGAAAGTTTAAAATGCTGACTGAGGGGGCATCTGCTAAAGGCGTTCTGTCCAGGCTATTCCACTCCCGTCCGAGGTTGGGAGCTCCCAGGGGGCGGTGCACAATTGGCCGAGCGCCGCCCCGGGGGGGGGGGGGGGGGGGGGTTGGTGGTTGGGGGGGTTGTGGGGACTTAAGTTAGCCAGTGTGTGTGTGTGTCCTCGGCTCACCACGCACCAGCGACCCCTGTAATCTGGCCTGGCGCCTGCGGGCTTGCCTGTAAGCTGCCCAGAGCTGCGTTGTCCTCTGACGCGGTAACTCTGAGGTGGCTGCATGGTGGGTCTGTAGTGTGTAAAGAAGCCGTTGGCTGACGGCACGCGCTTCGGAGGACAGCGTGTGTTCATCTTCGCCGCTCCCGAGGTGGGTGGTAGCAATGAGCTGAGCCTAAAAATAATTGGCTATTCTAAATTGGGAGAAAATGATAGAAAACAATTGGCGACTACTAAATTAAAAAAAATAATAATAATTAAAAAAAAAAAATGCTGACTGACAGATGCTCAGAATATATTAGAAGCATTCACTGAAAGACTACTTTGTTTTGTTTTAAGCATGTAACTCAATGCATGAAAAAAGCTAATTGCAAGGTCTCTCAACTACCATTTATATCTCAGTATCCAGGCCCATATAAAAAGAGTCTGGTTTAAAGCAGGCTAGTAAGGACCTACAGTTCAAGGAGGTTTGTTCTAAATTAATTGCCACAGCACAAGTAGAGGTTAGTCCTTTAGGCCCTGGCAACTACTGTCATTTAGAAACGAACAGGGACCTAGAAAACAAATTATGGTTGCCTGGATAGAGTCAGCAAGGCAGTCCATGGGGATTTCAAACAATCTGTAATGACGTTAAGCCTCCTGATGACAAGCCGCTTGAATTTCTGCAAGTAGTTTGATGAAATATCTCTCCCCTATATGTAATGATTTTCTCCAGGCAAGTGCACCGGCACAAATATTTGGAAAGATGTCTAGTAGTCTTCACCTATTGAATAGGTATTTGTGATAAATAAAAATAAATCTGCAACATATGTTTAGTCTGTAAAGGAGAACATTAGAATGTGAGGATGGATTTACAGATTGAACACCCCCCCCCCCCCCCCCCCCCCCCACCCCTTCAGGGAGGACTAACTGGTACCTGCAACAGGAGGTTTTCAGAGATGGGAAACATAACCAGAGCTGTTAACAGATATGCATGTTCAAAGGCCCACACACCTCATCTGCAGAGTTTCCCTAGATATACTGTAGTATGCTTAAAAGCAGTTTTAGCTCATTTCTAACATGATGAAATAGCAGGATCTTGCAAAAAGAGCACAGTCGTTAACTAAACCTGTTATGTTAAGCCCCGTTAAGAGGCCATGGGGTACTTTGCGAACTGGAAAAAGCAACACATGTTTCAGTAGTTACAACAACAACACCATATCCAACAACAGAAAAAGAAAAAGGGACAATATCTAATATACATTCATTCTTATGCTAAGTGGTTTCTGCCCATACTGAAAATGCCATAGAAGCGCAAACAATGGATCGCTTGCTGGACAAAACAAAAAATCTTTGCTCTTGGTACTGTAGGTTAGTCTGATACAGATACAAGATGCTACATTTAGCACGCTAGTTCTACAAAACCACAAAGTGGCAAAACTTAAAATAACAGCATTCTGCTTGTTTCTATCTGGAGAAGTTAACTTCACATTGAAAAAGAAAACTATATAAACTGTTTTGGTGTAAGCTTCCAAATCCAAGCATTATATTTAGCTAATTCCTCACAAACCTGTTCTATAAACTTGCCACAGCAAACCGTGAAAGGAAAACAGGAGAAAAGAACAAATAAAATCGGTCAAATTGAACAAACTTTGTTTCACTCTGGAAACCCAGGGTCTGTGTTTTAATGAGCACTCCTGCTGGACATCAATCCGCTTAACTTTTCAACACTGAAATCTTTAAGCTGCAAAAATACCCATCTCTGAGGGAGTACAAACTCCTAGAGACCTCAGGAAATGGGTAACTGGGCTATTATGCACAATAATAGCATGTTAAAACTTAACAGCACGTGTTTGAAAACTAAATTTGAATATCCAATAAAAGATGTGTGAGGATGGCATGACTCTTTTTTGGGGATCAATAGTGTTCAATCATATTTTCCATTTCAGGGTGTCTGTTCTTGCAGTGCCCCCCCACCAATTTTGACCCAATTCATTTTCAGAAGGATCACATTTATTATAACCCCTCATATCACATAACACCTACCAACGTTACACCACAAACAAATTTACTGTGCGGCTCCCATGGGCATTACAACAATATTGATTTCAGTTATAGTTCAATGTCCTATTGCTGCACAGAATACCTTGTGTCTAATCAGGGCATTATAAAGGATACGTGAAATATGAATTATTTGATTGCTTTAATTGATTATTTATATAGTCTATTTCTGACTTTTACTAATTCTACTTAGTATTTGAATACAAAAACAACTTGTACTTATTGTTATTCAAGGCATGCCATAAATACTACATAAGCAGTTAGTGAGTGTCCCTTTTCAATGAATGAAAATTTAATCCAATTAATTCAAGAGAAAAGGTAAATATCACTATTTACTCCAGGCAAACAAGTAACCTGATTAGACTGGGTCTTAAATGCCAACAGACCTACTGGTATACTTGTATGTGATGATGATGATGATGATGATGATAATAATAATGAGTTGTATCCAATTAAAGCTATGGCCAAAAGTATTGTACTACTATGGCTATTTCCATTGGACTTTTGCACTTTTTTGTAGTTTCTTTGATTACTTGATGTTAAATAAAAATCAAAATTATGTTCACACCAAGACGCTATTGTAGGTCACTCTGCAACAGCAGTTGGGATGCATAATAATAATAATAATAATAATAATAATAATGATAATGATAATGATAATGATAATAATAATAATATTCATATCTATATCTATTTTTTTATTATGTCTTAATCTTAAAATTCTAGGTGATGCAAAACTTTTAGCCATAGCTGTAGACAGCTACTCATTCTGTTTATACCAAAAATTTTGCACTAAATAGTAATATGTATCAAGCTTGATCAGCGATTGGCTTACATCAGGATGATCTGGTTTACATAGACTTTTGAGCCTGATTTCAGGATTAACCTTTGTCCTACAAACCCCAATCAACAGTGCAATATCATGGTCCTATGGTTATTAATGCACATTTCAAACAGGAACGTTATCACTTTGAGTAGATTTTTGTATATATTTTAGAGTTTGACCAACACTTGTATAAGTAAAATTACTGGCCAGGTAATAATTAAAGTTATTTCAAGCCTGAAGGGACAATATATACACACATTACTATTTCAGATGCTTACAAACCAGAGAGAAAATACATCACTGGCTTTAGCAATGAACAATTTCTCTCCATAACACAGTCAAAGAACAGTTGTGTGTACAGGGTTTGATGAACTTCCATTTTAAATAACTAGTTATGTCAATTCGTATTGTCAGCGCTAATCCTGTTTATGACAGTCACCTATAGTTAAAGATCAACGACACAGCTACTGAGATGTTTTTTTCTCCTGAAGACAACTGATTTGTCCAAAAAGAGAGGCTGGGGTGGAAGGGTGTTAAGTGTCCCCCTCTACTGGTCGGAGAGAACAGTGGCAGAAAAAAAGAAAGAGACAGAACTACAGTAGTCTCCACATATAGGAACACCTCCTAAAAGAACACTTTGCCTAAAAGAACACCCTTGTGGTGATTTTCCCATTGTAAATGCTCCGGCTGAAGGAACAGGAACTTCGCTTAAAAGAACACCTTCTTGGCACTGATAGCGATTCGTTCACAACTGATACAGTACTATTTTGTAACCTGATAACATCATCATCATCAAATTTAAATTGCAATGGTTTATTCAGTCTTTTCAAAAGTGACTTGTCATCAGGACAGTGTCTTGATGCACACTGATTGGCTTATTTAATCTTTCAAGAACAGCCGTCATATCATTGACACATTTAGTATTCTGATTTCCATGAGTGTAACTTATCGCTACAGAATGGTATGTAAACAAATGGCAAAACACGCCGCTGTTTCTCTTGTGACAAAAAGATGGAAATTGTTCGAGCTCTTGAAAAAAAAACTGAATTAGACACAAGTCGCAGAGCAATTTGTGTTTCCTTTTTCTGGTGAGTTGTTTCACATTTTTTTTAACCTGTGTAGGAGTGTTGTGCTAATTTATTTTGACAGTTTATTAACATTAGGTAGTTTATTATTATAGATACACATACACATACATACACTTGTCTATTGCTTTTCTCATACTTATTCAGTCTATTTCATAACCCAACCCTATAATAAGTAGTATCAATTACCATCTAAACAACGGGGCAATCGAGTGTTATTTGTTTCAGATATCCTTAATATATTAGTTAACAACCTCTGTTTTGGGAAGAAATATAAAGTTGATAATTTTCAAGCAATGGTTAACTGCATATTTGAATACTCTCCCAGAACTGTAACAAACACAACAGCAGCACGAAATATGCAGAATTGTCCCTTTCAATTATTAATCCTCTGTGTATTTGTTGATTGAATCAGGTTAGACACATTTAAACCACATTAAGAACTTTTTGTTTCTGTTGTAACAGCAGCATTAGAGATTAGGATACCAGGAGGGGACAAAATATGAACACAGAATAAACAAGGGTGTTAAATAATATGCAGCACACACTCTGGGCCTTTTTAATGAGTTTTCCTTTATGCAAAATAAGAGAAATCTCGGCAAGCCTGTTCTAAATCAATTAAATAGAGCATGACATTTCCACTAAAGCCCATGAGATGAGCCCTAAAAAATGCAACTCTACTTTTCTATCCCAATCTAAAAGCTTAGAGAACATAAATTAGCAGGGAGGTATGATGTACTGTAGCCTGGTCTGGTCTGATCAAAACAGTTTAAAATAGCTGAATATGTATTTTGATTATTAGTAGAAAGACAATTCTTTTTGCTTGTTTTTTGAGGGTGTTATTTCTAAATTAATACAATACAAAAAGACAATAAAAACAAACTAGACAGTGTGTGAAGGAATGTGTTTGTACCACACATGCACTACAGGGCCACAGTGAACAGGTATAGCACTCTCCGTAACAGGGTGTGTCCAGTAATGTCTACCTGCAAATTTGCTTGAAAGCCTACATATTTATGAGTACGCCACATGCACTGTTACAGGGAGATAGTCTAACAATTCTCTAGACAAGTAATAACGCATGCAAGTATTTCAGTTACCTCTAGGGCAAAAAATATTTCACTGAATTTAATACTGTATGCACACTACAGTATGGTAGTAGAAATTGTATTGGTAGCATTCATACAGTGCTTGTTTTACATCAAGCTTATTCCAACTACCTAATATGTTCAGTGTTTTATTTATGTACAATTCTGAGGAATATATAACTTGGAAACACACAACAGTTGGTCGCCACAGCTGTTATGCTTCAAGTGTTTGTATTTCTGCAACTATAAGTAACACACTTCGTAGTTGCTTTTGCATTTTTATACCCAGGCATAAGTCAAGATACATAAGAATTTCATTCATTTTTCTCTGTCACGAATGCTAATCTGTAATTTACAGTACCACAGTGACAAGTTGTCATTGCTGTAATCATATATGCATTTCAGAATGCATTCCTGGGAGAGTAAAGGTGGCTTCTCATATGCTGAGTGAAAACGGAGGTTGAGGTGTCACGTCTGTATGTCTACTTCAGTTTAATTACAAATTGTGACAAGAAAATGTGTGTTTGGACAATTCACTTTGTGGATGTAACATTGTTTCCACCAAGTTTTTATTTATTTTATTTTTTTTCTTCTGACAGACAATACAGTGGGCGTAAAGCATACAATTTTGCACCATTAGAGTTTTTATTATTAGCTTTCTGTTACTATCCTTTTCAAGAAACCATTTTAGAAGAAAATGATTATTGTCCTCACTCTCTGTGCAAGGGGGTCTTCAGGTTTCAGTGTCTTTACTGAAAAAATCCCTAAGGCCACCTTATCACCAGTAAAAAACTAAACACAATCGTTCAGGCCAGATATGGTAACAAACTGCACTGATATAACACTGTGGTACTGCAACAATCACCAATTTGTATTAGTTCATAGGTTTATGATACAACTGAGAAGCCAAAATATAGAAAAATTGCCAGTAAGGTACCCTTCTATCAGTGGCTTGTGCAACAGGCTGTCTTACACTACAGTATGTACAATACCAGTGTCACTGCATTGCCTCTGAAGAACATCTGGTCGAGGCATTGAACAATGGTAAATATGTTTTTTCGTTAATGCAGGTTCTCAAACCAACTGAAAAGAGAAAAATCACAGTATCTAATTAAGTCCCAGTCTAGTTTGTCCAATTAAGTTAATAGTAAAACTTGGAACAGATCGAACTGCAAAGCAATAGCAATTTCCGACTCTGAATTCACCCACTTGCATTGATTTTTCCCTTCTCGGTTGCAATTGCATTGCAACTGTGGTACAAAACAGAGGATACTTAGCAACTGTGTATGTAATCAGAAAATGAATCTGGCCTGGAACTTGCTGGCGACCAGGAGGTCCCATTAGGCAGCATACATCTGTTTATCTGTGAACCTTTGTAAAGAAAAAAAGGACAGCAGGGTGTTAATTAAATTCCTATTGGGATTTCTCTGGGTTATCTAGGACAGACAACTGTAAAGGAAAGAGCCATTTAACAGTTACTTCATTTACACTCTTTTCTTGAACTAACCTGCTGTTTTGCTGCATCTACTTGATTGCCTGTATTTTGTTTCAAGTAAAGGCTATCGCCCCAAGGAGTAACACAAAAATATATTTTTAAAGCAGTTAAAAAAAAGAAATTACCTCGCAAGCCCAGGTCGAAAATGTAAGCTACTGTGTATCTTTATCTCTAAAATGTTAACATAGAAACAAAAAAAAAAAGAAAAAGAAAAAGGAAAATGTGGTACACTTGGGCTTTTCCCCTGAGCTGTTGACAGAGCTAGATGTCATTTAGAACACTTCCACTGCTGCATGAAGCAGTCGCCTATTTGGACTGCATAGCTTTAAAATGACAAGCAGCTATCAAAGGGGAGGAAACTTGTGTTCCAGCAACTACTTTGGGGGAATATAAACGACCAGTAAAATATGTATTTCCCAATATATATTTTAAAGTAAAACTGAACCCAATCGTAGGCCATTGTTAATATTACATGGTACGTTTGCTTTATTGTTAAATGCAGTAAGTGTTCTTTTAATATCTAAACATTCTTGAACATCAATTTTATTAGGTCCTGTATTCAGGATATGTATAGTATGGAAGAGTCCTAGTGCCAATTTAAAAAAAAAAAAGTATCTCCTATGTGGGACTTTATATCTCCTACTTAGGAGATATAAAGTACTATGTAGGAGATATAAAGTCCTACGCAGAAGTTAAAAAGTCCTACGTCAGAGATATAAAGTCCTTAATTGGCATTATGACGCTTCCGTAGTATAGACCTCTTGCTGAAAAACAGAAAAGACAAGACAAAGGGCAATCTTTCCTGATCCTTTGATCAGTGTACTGTAAATCGAGCTTTAGCATCAGAAATACTTGCTAGGATACGACAGCAGTGGTTAGATTTCAGTTACAATTAATTATTTAAACAATGGATGCCATTCAAAATCCCCAGACATTAAGTCCTCCCAACATAACAGTGCAAACGATTCTTGCCAATATGTTTTATTTATATATACAATGTCAGCAGACCATTAAAAACCTTCTACAAACCAAGCGAATTTCATGGATTCTATCGTGCGCCACTGAATATTGGGTGTGTTTATCAGGAGAAAGGAAACATTTGAAAGATTAGCACTCGAAAGGGCAGTGAGTGGATCCTGCAAATAGCTTTAATACCTTATAAAGTATAAGTAGCATTATTTCACTTAGTGAATTACCCTTTCTGTAAGGTTATATTACAGCTTCAACATCGATATAAGGTTAAAAGAGGTTTAGAATCAATTGAAATTTAAAACCTGATCATTTGTTAATGTCTCGGTGGAATGCTAACAGTCTTGTTCACGCTTTTGCTGGGATCTTCACTCTATAATACTTTAATCTAACCTAATACACTTCAGCGATGCCTTACAGTGTTTGCAACCCCATCAGAATAAAAGAGACGCAATTAATACCTTCGCAACTGCTCTCATTGTATGCACAATACAGTTATAACCAGGCAATCCTTTTACTTGATACAATTGTGGTTGCACACAAGATGATCAGATAATGACTCCTGGCTCAATATTTAGCAATGGAAATGTTTCTTCCATTGTGTAGATAGAGATCTCAAACTCTTTTACTAATGTCAATCTTGCTTATGTTTCTATTGTTTTCCTTGGCTTTTCTGCCAAAAATAAGAAATGCTCATAGAGGTAGTGTATGAAAAAATGTCAAATAACATTTCTCAATAGTAGAGGCTAATTTAAATTGTGCCCAAAGCGTACTAGAGACGTCATATATTTTCATAAATAACAAACTAACCTTTAAAAACGATTTGTTTGGTGACCCACAAGTTTACATTTATTCTAAAACTGAGTTTTAAGTGTTGATAGACTGAAACTGAAATAGTATTAACTACTGTACTATATCAGCTACTTAAAAAAAGCATTATTTGTTTATTTTTTTCTGCTAAATACATTTTTTTAATCTATATTATAAAACATGCAATGGTAAAATAGTAATACTAAAATAGATTTAACAATGGAACCTGTCTTATTTTATAGTCACTGACTAATACGTGACCTGGGATTTTGAACTGTCTGTCAATCACTTCTGCCAACAGACAGTGTTTTGCACATCTTCGGCAGCTGCCATCAATCTAGGCTTAATGAAACCATGAAGTTGAAACAATTTAGACTGTAAGACCTTGTCAGAAAAACTGAGAAATGTTATTTATCAAACTATCCAACTGATTTGTTAAAGGAAACTGATGCTTCTTAGTTTTCTAAACAAGTAAGAAGTTGGTCATATGGAATTCTGAACCACAATGTGTTTTATAATGGGGGATTAACCTATTGACAGAAAAACACACACAGCCCAAAACTGATCATACCACAAGGCACTAACTTTTACACAAAGATTGTGAGCACCTGATTATGGGACACTATAAGGGCACAAACGGGCAAAGTCAGACTTTGTCCTGTCAGGTGATTTTGGTACCGTGCTTTGTGCTTAGTCTTTAAGCCTGCGCCACTGCCAAGTGTTGGCAAAATCTTTGGGTCGTAGCCTCACTGACATGTAAACCAAAGTAATTTTGAAGACGCCTCACAGGCTTGCTTTTGAGTTTTAGTTTAGTTTTCTTTTTTCAAAGTGCTGACGCTGGGGCAAAGTATTGTGAACACACAATAAAATACAAATAGAAACAGAGATACAGAACAAGAGAAGGTGACAACTGAGAAAAAATTAACAAAAGATTTACGTTAATTTGTCATGTTTTAAAATTAAATCGTTGTTTGTTAACTAGAGGTATAACAGGAAAAAAAGTCACCAGCAATACACTGAGTTTAACGTAGCCAGCATGCGTCCAGAGTAAGAAAAACCTGTTCAAACTCCCACCGCTGGAGTGTGGCAATCACTTTTGTGCTTTGCGTTGATTTTATTTACTTTCTGTTTGCTGTTTATTAAACTTGGGCACCCAGAATTAATATTACAATTGGTTTTCTATTGCTTTGTACAGGCAGGATGGTTCTGTCTGATGAAATGAAACAAACATCAGTTTTACAATGCAAAGCATACTGGTAGGTCGGTAAAAGCTTTGTGAACGTGGTCCACAGTTTACATTGTAACCTTAAATATGTGAAAGTTGGTAAGTATGTTATTGGTAATATGACAAGTGGAATCTTTTTTCCTATTGACTTTCATTCAGATTCTTATCCTGCGATACAAGACACCATCCACTTCTGAAATACAGAGATATCCTGGCATCCACTGCATAGCAACCTGTCGCTAGATAACCGATTTAGTTGAAGTCAAACTCTGAGTGGCAAATTACTTAAAGAAAAAAAATATATTATTTAAATATATTTACAAAATAAATAATATCCTGAGAGACATACACACAGTCACCAGAGGCAACATTTTAAATGATATACAGATTTATTTAACAATAAATAATTGCTTATAGTTTTTTTTTTTTTTTTTTTTAATACATTGTTTTAAATAAACAATATAGCAATACATTTGGTTGGTACAGTCTGTGCCCTTCAGAGAATGACTTAGTAGAGATTTTAGATATTACATCATGTCACAGGATTCAGGTTTGCATCACTAATTTTGCTTCATAAAGGCGAATGAAACCTGCTGAATAATGTTACATTAACATACTTATTTACTTACTGCTTTGTAGTTTTCTATATACCTCACTAAAAACTGAGAAATTTGACATTTTGAAGTCTAACATGAAATAACATACTACTATTACAGCTTCCAGTAGACTTTTCCAATATAATTTAGTAATTGATTTGATTACATTATATTAAATAAAATATCAAAATTATGTATTTTTTTAATTATTTCTCAATCCTAAAATTCTAGGTGATGCAAAATTTTTTGTCGTAGCTGTAGGTTTATAAAAATGTCTAGGGCTAGTTTTTAGACACCTGCTCACCTTGAATGAGTTGTCATTAGAAGCCTGATACCATTCAGACTTCTACAAGTATTACTATGTTTATTCTATCAACATGACCACAGGACAAAGAAAAAAAAAAAGTATACTTAAATATTAGCATTACATCGCTGCTGTACAATCCTTTTCACATGACAAAGATCACAGAACATTTCCATTAGCGTTCATACATTAAAGAGGGTACACTGACTTCTTTATTGTTTTCAAATACACTAGGTGTTTTCATTCTGCACAGGATTCATCCACAACTTCATCCCTGTGACAAGTTAAACGGAGAGTAAGTGGTACGCTATTTAAAAAAAGGCTTTTAAAATATATTGAAACCTACCATGAAACATAACTGAGGTAAAGCAGCATTAAAGTATTGCTTCATTATAGCTTTTCAAGAAATAATAGTATGCTATAAATACAGTGCAATATTGTACATAATATTGTGTATTATACCAAACACTTTGGGGATAAACAGTGTCAGATTCAAATACCACTGGTCTTATACATTAACACCCAATTATTTTAGGGATGGGCAAACCATTTCTAAAGTTTAATGGAAAAATCACCACAAAACTGCTGCAAGTCACTGATGAAGGCCTTAGCTTACCTGGATGCGTTTCTATTTATAGCAGCAAAAGTAGCAAGTACTGTATGATACAAAAAAAATAATAATAAAGAAATAATTCTAAAACAGTACACCTGTGGTATTCTGAAGTACCGGACACATATATAATGCAAGACATAATCCACAGGCTTTCTGAGCTGTGATGCCATCTTTCATATACAAACGAGGGGGTGGACTTTGTGTGGTATATCAGAAATGATACATCAGCATGTCCAAATGCAGAGCAGCTATATTACTTGACCTCCTCGCGCTACAGCTGTGGAAAAATAATCCATTAGAGAACATTGAGACCTGGCATTTGGAAGCACTGGGCGATGGGAAACAACAAGATGTTTCTGCACAATTAACAGCTCAATCTGGCAGCATTTCCATGTCAGGAGGTGTTAATTGTCTCTGAGGAAATGCAGCATCCTTCTGATTTTTATTTTTAACATTATCCCTTTAAGCCTGCTTAGAGACCAATGGAGGCATTGAGAAGTTGTTTTGTTTGTTTGTTTCCAAATGCTGAAGTGTCCAACTTAATTTAACCAAATACCAGCACAGCACCTTCTATGATGTTTAACCTGAGATAAAAGTCAATTTTTTCTGTGATGCTGGCAGGGCAAATGCCTCTTGATTCAGTCAACAGCACATTATTCATGCTCAAGTGATTGTGCTTCTCGTTACAGCACCAAGCTGCTAAACAGATTTTGAAATGATGGGAGTTGTCAGCTTTAGATGCAAGCTTTCACTTTGTCCCTAGAAATCATACGTATTTATGCCTGTGATTACTGGAGGTGTTCACACTGTAGAAGGTCGGAGTCACCTTGGGCAGGGTTAAATGTGAGACCACAGGCTGACTGAAAGGAGCAGCTTAACACATTCAATATAAATAAATACCTTATTGACCAATCAAAAGAAAGTTCTTGCTATACCTGTGTCCAAGTTAATGCAATGCTACAGTTACCCTAAGAGCAGAATCCAGGACTTATTTTCTCAAAATAATTTACTGTCCAATGGGACAGGAGATTTGTTGCCTAGGGTATGCCCAAGCCTGTAGTTGATTGAATATAGTCTATGATAAGCTCAAGGCTCTCATACCTAATAAAATGTATCCCAAACCTAATCACTTTATTTATTCTATTTGCTATTTCGCCTCCTGCAGGGAAGAATCATCTACAGAAAAGCAGGAGAGAAGCCTGACAATTAGCTACATCTACAAGTCTACACTTTATCCATTAGAAGAATCAGTCATAAGCCATGGTTGCACTAAAAATAAGACAAACATTTGAATGAGAATGGCTTTGTATGTTATAAGAGTAACAGATTTCAGTATTTCTTTTGGAACATTGATAAGATAAATAACTTTAAAAACAAATAACTTTATAATTAACAGTGTTGTAAAAGCATAATGGAAATCAGTTAATCGCCACATCCCTCTATTTCCCACCAAGATATTCTAACACATATTATAACAGATCAGTTTCTTACTATGACACCAATCTTTCTGTTGTCAAGACTTTATATTTATGGTTCCTGCTGCACAACATTGTAATTCAGTTTCGAGACAGAGATTTGACTACTTCACAAGATGGACTCGGAGACGACACGTTTTTAAAAATCCAAATGCAATGAAGCATTATTACATGCTTTAAATAATAGCTAGTACTAGTTAGCAAAACAAATATTGTGATGCGACACAAGAAAAGAAAGCCTATTTTCTTTCCCCTGCTAAATCTGTCCAATATCTTGTAATTGTTATGCATTTTGGAAATGGATCAAGACTTGGAAAAGCATTAGTAATGTTCTTCACAACCATCTGTTGCCATATTTATAAAATCTTGGATCTAGAGAAAGATAGCTATACAGTGCATACAAAACACACAACATATACTCTGGTACAACATTGAACTTGAACAACTGTTTTGAAAATTGAATGACCAAATACTGTACAACCAATAGCTCCACATAAAACATTCTTACAGACATGTGTAGTTTTCAGAATAGACTTTTATATAGTGTAGCAAGGTTCAACAATACCAATTGTCTACTGAAAACATCCTTCAGGCAAAACATAACATATGTCAAGGCTACTGTGCTGTCAAACCTCACCAAGAGCTCTTCATACAAACTGTAGAAGTTTTCAGTAGAGAACCATATGTCTTAGTAGGTGCTGAAGTTGAAACTCACAGTTTCAACATCAAAATAATGTTTTGAAAAATCACATTGCCTTCTTTACTTTTAAAACCCATCAGAGCACAGCTGGAAAAAATAAAACAATATCTGTCTTTATTTGTCCCTCATTTTAGGGCCCTTTCATTTGACCTACCTCAAAGCATCTACCTCAAAACGCTTATTTATGGGTTTATTCAAAGCTTTGGACAGATGTTTGTTCTGGGTCCTGGGGATTTCCCAGTAGAAACTCTCTGCTATAAAGTTATTTACTTGTCTGACCATTGTACTCTCTACATCTATCCATTAGCAAGTATCAGTATTCCTGCTTCATAAATAAACGTGGTGACAAAGATAAGGGTACTTTTTAATTTTTTTATTCAACTGTGTGCTTTTGTCAGTTCCAATACCGTTGACTTGATGTCAACAGATCCCTCCTGCGATTGTTAATTCCTCCTGTCAATATTAGGGGTGAATAAGATGACTAAAGAAGATGTATTTAAAGCAAAGAACAAGATAAAGTTAAAAGTAAAAATACAGTACCCTTCTGTTGAATAAATGAGGGGGGAAACCTATTGGTGTTACACAGTTCAGTCACTATGTGTTGTGTTGTTCCATGCTAACTTAACTGACAAATTTAGCACTAGCAAGGGCACACTTGTTAATATATATTAAGAAATAGCATTCTGAGATTTTGGTTGCTTTATTTTTTAACTTATGCTGAAAGGCATTTTATATAACATGTTAATTAAACAATATAAACCTGATTAGGGGGCATTACAGCCAGGAAGCAGACCACGGCAGGTGGATTAAGAGCACATGAAGTCAACAACCACTGGTTTTTTACAGAAGTTTCTTTACATCAGAATCAGAACAAAATCAAAGAAGATTCAGATATTTTAGCCAGCGCTTTACTATATTATGAAACAGTATATATTTTCTAGAAGCATAAGGATAATGATTTTAGATACAAACCAATGTATCCATAACATATAGCTACTGTGCTTTGTAAACCATTTCCCTGAAATGCCAATACAATTATATTTCACCATGCAATAAAACTGTTATGCCATGCCTTCAATAGTTGCAGCTATGGGTGTGTTTAAACGTTATATTTACACCACATCAGTCTACGAATACATACTTTTTGCAAGCAATACATTCATTATATATATATATATATATATATATATATATATATATATATATATATATATATATATATATATATATAATCTAAAATTCTATTCAAGTGCAAAAATGATTTGCATGAAAATGGACAATCGAGCCAACACCTGGGAAAATACCTAACATGCTGTTTCTATTTACAAAGCAGATTTTAATTAAAATACAGAATTATTATGCAATGGATTTAATCATTTCACCCAGCAGCTTAATATGGTCCGCGGTATGACATTAATGTTAATTGTGAGGCTACAGGCACACTGGGTAAATTACAGAGAGGCAACATGGCATTTCTGCTATCAGGAAATTAACATTACAGTGGTTCTTCATTAGCACAGGATTTATAAAGAAAAAAAAAAAAAAACAATATGATTCATGTATAACCCATAGCTGGGTATAGACTCTGTAGATAATTCTGCTGGGATTATTATAACATTATAACAAAACAAACAAACAAAAAAAAAAAAAAAACAGATGGGTTTCTACAGGACTCATTTGGTGATAATCTACATGCCACTTTCCATGAAGATATGGGTAATTACTGTCACTGGTGCATGGGGTGGTTCAAAGCATATTTAACTAACCATGTGTCCAGCACATATAGAATACATGTTATGATGTAACATGTATTTCATAGTGCTACTAATGCTTTATTTCTTAATACCTATTATGGGACTCATACACATTACTATATTATGGGAAAAGGAGGTGTTTAATATTCATAGGATATCTGAGACCTCATCTAATTTATTATGATTTCACAAGAGACATGTTCTTTTTGAAATGAAAAAGGTTAATTTATAGAGGAAAGCAAATCTGAAAAACGACATGTTTGTTTATTAATGGCTTTCTTACATTTTTGTGTATGGCATTTCCTTTAAGGGTGCTGGGGTCCATTAGGGACCCCTAATGAGTTGCAAGGTACAAATTGGGCAACTCCAAAACTGAAAGGTGAGGGTTAAAACTGTTCATAACAAGAGACTACAATTGTTTTGAATGCACAGCTGGTGTTGTGACCCTTTGGATCAGACAGCACTGCCAGTCAGTGTGAGGGTCTGAAACTAGGAGACAGATGCTGGCATTCTAAGCATTCCATCCTGTATTGTGTTCTATTGGAGAACGATGAGCCCTGCCATTGATGACTAGGCGTGACAGGTGTCAATAACAACCAGCAACACTGTTATTTAAACAACCCAGCGTTACCTTGTGAAGCACGACATTGTAAGGTGCATTGAAAAAGCGCAGATGACAACAACAACAACGAAAACAATATGATAACATGATAATTGTTTAAAAAATACCTGCATACAGTCTGTTGACGTTCAGTAGCAAGCCGACAATCAGCAGGCGCAGGGCGATACTGGTGAAATAGGTGTCATGGTCACTTTTATTAAATGCTAATATGCGCAATCTCTAAGGATTAACCGATGGTGGGCTGGGGGGTCGTGGTAATTAACATACGGCTGTAGTTCAACGCGCATGCACAATTCTTTCTCGTATAGTCCATCGAACTACAACGTATAACTGCTGAGCACGGGAACACTGGGCTCATGAAGTACGTTGTAAAGCAGCACCAACGACAGTGGTTCATTTGTTATTATTCATACATTCTCTGTAAACTAAAATAATAGGAATAGGGTACAATGCACATACAGACGTGAATATCCAGTTGAGATTGCCAAGGGCTGTCACATGCTGTTCTGACAAGTAAATCCATGCAATGGGACTTATCAAAAAAGTTTAAAAGCTTGGATACTTAGTTTACAAATGTCTTTTAACCACACACACACACACACAAAACATGATCATTTCTATTTCGGACACATTTTGTGCAGTAGAGCCAGGTACCGATAATAATTAACGCTCCAACTGAATGCAACTGAACTTGATTCCATTTACTTAGCAATACAACATAAAAAAATGAATCGCGAATCACTACAGTACAGCAATGTGCTATTGCAAGCATACACACCAAACAGAAATATGTTGTAAATAATAATAATAATAATAATAATAATAATAATAATAATAATAATAATAATAATAATAATAATAATCAACAAAAGTTGTCTTACCTGTTACTGGACTGTAAGTTAAAACAAATAAAACACCATGTTGTTTGTCTCTAAAGTATTATGAAGTTTTTAAATTATAAGGGAATTCTTAATAATAAGCACCCCAGGTCCCTACCTGTACAGTATCATATAAATATAAACGGTACCGGCAAATTTAATATCTTCATACACAGTACAGCGCACGCTTTAAAACTGAAGAGGCTCGCACTGTCTTTAGACATCACTTCCATTTGTATGCAGCACTAATTAATAAATTATGTCTGTTTGTAGGAGAAAGACTGTAAACGACCACGTATTCAAACTGGCAGATAACTCACACAACATCGCTTGCGAGTCTGATTGTTCCAAGATGCAGTTATTGATCAAATCACGTGCACTTTGCAAAGCTGGGTTCACATGCTTCCGCTCCTAAGAAGGAGAGAATGCGTTGTACTTACAGAAATGCATCAGTTTTTCCTCCACTTCAGTCAGAGCAAAACAAGCACACGATCAGTCTCTCTGCGAGTCACTGCGTTCACTGCACTGATCAACCAGGCAGAACAGGCCCTTATGGGTTGTCTGTACAGCTGGGAGATAATGGCACTATTTTCTCTGCTGGGACTGGATCCTTAACTGCTATCCACTGTGCACCGCAGTGTCTCCTCACTGACATTAATCAGGAAGTATAGCGACTCTCTGCTGTATTCCCAAAAGCACCCTCACAATTAGCACATGAATCACAGGCACAGACGGAAGGGCATTTTTAGCATAAGAGGACACTTTAGAACAAGTTCTGATTTTTTTTATTTTTATATACAGATAGATATATTGTCCACTGGCTACTTATTCTAAAGGAATCCAAAAAGGAAATGCTGATGAGATTTGATAAGTCTCAAAGCCTGTGCAATTTTCTCAGATGAATATATTATTCATTCTAATTACATTGTGCGCTTTTAGCCACGATAGACGCAGGACATATTGAATAGGCTTTTTTATTTCTTATGTTCATAAACCATATCCATATATTGCCTTTTGGTTGATGCATTTCTTCATGTGAGAATGAATACATGGCAAATACAAGTTATTTCTTATCCAGCTGGTATCAAAGCTTAAGCTGTGAGGTACCTGCACAGTATAGGCTATTAAAGCTTTAGTCAGGTTGGCCCTGTAGAAACACCTGCAACATTTAGGAGATAATTATGTTGTGTTGACTTACATTCCCTGAATGTAAAGTTTGTGCTCTTTTGGCAGGTGTCAATTGTAACATATATGCTAGTAGGGCACATGTTAGAAATGCTAAATTCGATCAACAAGAATTATGAATAAAAAATAATAACAATAAAAAAAGAAACACACTATTTGCACAGATACAAATGTAACTGACATGTGGACGGACAAACAGGTTCCTCCCCAGATTCCGACACATTTAACCATTTTTAGTTTTTGTCACAGTTGGATAAGGCATTTGGATAAAGACGTTTCATCTCGATTGAACATACAGACACCTCCACTAACCCCAACTTTTCTGTAATGTAAGTTGAACTACTGCTTGACAGTAAATGTTAAAAAAAAGGGGGTCATCGACTGAAGTGTACTGCTTTAAAAAAAAAAAAAGATTTACAGTACTTGAACAATATATACATTTTAATACATCAAAGTTGTGACTAAGGACAAATGTTTAAACTGTATACTACCATGCATATGTATATTATTGTATATTAATTGAGAAGGATAGCATTTTCAATGTAGTTTGACTCAATTGATAGGGATTATTTATATGTTTTCTCAGATGTAAAAGAAACCCATATAACTAAAAAAATACACACATCCTCTGAACACTATTTTTATGGAATGTTTAATATTTTAAAGACCTGGCAACTTCAAAAGAAAGCTAACCCTAATTAAAGCAGTATTTACATACATACTTTTTGTGCTTTTTATTCATGTTGTGCAAAATGAATTATTCCAGTATTTAAAACCATGATACACTGACATTTTGCCAGCTTGAACATACTGTATTATAACACATTACTAATTAATACTGACAGGCAACATTATTTAAAAAGGTGTCGAGTTCCTATGCTATAGAAATAACTTTTTTTTTGGTTACGCATTTGTTTCAGGGTTTAATATTCATCCCTTTTTTGAAAAAAAGCTGTTCTCAGACATACACTAATTAACATTCTGTGCTTGATTAATGTTATGTATAGACAGTCAAAGTCAACCCTTAATTGAAGAAATATATCCGGCTAGTTGACTGCAGTGACAGCTGTGATGTACAATAGTGAGTAATACAACTTGGTTTGTTGCTATTACAATCTAGGCAGTCTGGCTATAGGCAGCCCATGCTACTTTTTCACGAGAACAGATACCCTGAACCTATTATTATTATTATTATTATTATTATTATTATTATTATTATTATTATTATTATTATTATTATTATTATTTATTTCTTAGCAGACACCCTTATCCAGGGCGACTTACAATTGTTACAAGAAATCACATTATTTTTTACATACAATTACTGCGCACAATTAGACTGGGCAGGGTATTTTATTTATTTATGTATTTATTTAAATATTATGTGTACATCACTTTGAAGTGTTTAATGGAAGTTTTTTTATAAATCCCTATTATATTGTATTGTATTGAACCAGGATATTGTGGTACAGCTAATTGTTCTCTTTGTCTTGACCATCTTTGGAAAACAGTCAAATATGATCCCGGGGTAAATGGTTAACTGTTCACCTGCTACCATCTGCAGCTCCAGGTTGAATGGTATTCTGTAAGCTCTGTTTTAGCTCTGGAAAGCACATTTTTTAACAAGGAGAAAAAAGGAGATGCTGCCTACAGTATTTACATATAGTACCGAAAACCCCAGTTCAGCTAAGTTCTGGTATGTCACACAAGTGACAGTTGAAGCAAATGCAGTTGTCACTTTAAACATCAGCCTATCCTGGTTTAATGGATTGCAAGCAAAGTTGCTACATTAGTCTTTGGAGTTTCTGCAATTGTGGCAAATATGGCATCACTTATTTACTTACTGGCATTCTAATGACTCCAGATTGTATCCTTTGTGAGACAACAGTCAAAACTGTAAGAGACAGAAATGTGAGCAAAGTGCCCTCATTTAGGTTTGTAAGTAATGGGTAACAGTATCTCGTTCAAGACTAAGGCTAGTGTGATTGTCACATAATATTTATCCATCCACTTACAGTTTCTCTGTGTTTATCATGCCTTTATAAAGCATACATGTCTGTTAAAAAAAAAGAATTCCAGAGGCAATTACCTTTACTACTGTAAAATGTAACAATGCGCCTGTACTCATTCTTGTAGCCCTTAGAAAACAGAATTGTGACCAATGCTGCGTACTGAAGGTGCTATTTATTTGGCTTTCCTTTTGATTAAGCTAAATTCTATGTATCTCAATTCAGTTTTTTTAATATACTGCCTGATCCTGCAAAAGTAATTACTCGGAGGAGATTAGCTAACCTATTCTATGCTTGGTTGATTTCTTGTATCAGTGTGCAGCCAGTTAAAATGCATTACATAGTTCCTTACGATCCACAGCAGAGAAGCAATTATGAAGTTACAGCAGACATTATGTTAGCTGAAAACGATATTTAAGGTATACACTGAACCACTCCCCTGCAAATCTTTTTTACACTTGAATAAATTAAACATACACAAAAGACCAAGGGAAAAATCTATTTCACGCTTTAGTTTAGTTACCTATCCGCTTTGGCCTCTGCATTTTTTTTTTTCCTGTTACAAGCATTCTTTTGTAGTTGTTTCTCATGACAACTGCACACAGTGTTCTTTTTATGTTGGCCAATTTAATAGGGGCTGGGGGGCTGGGTTAAACACAGTATTAATGGTTGCATAACCCAGATAACCACTGAATATGTGATCCTGGCAAAAATGGTGGGCAAGATGATCAAATCGCTGAACTTGTTAGCCTATACCGAAGTCTGGAACACACATACTGTACAGGTATACCCATAGTCACACTGTCTGATTAGTACGCAATCAACACATTTTAAATATCACGAAAGACAACAATTTGTGGTGAATCAGGCTCTGGGCTGCTCAAGTGAATCATTAAGAACCAAGTTAGGAGGATTTGATTAAAAGAGATACACATGACGACCACTGCTTTAGACCAGGGGTAGGAAACATCTGCATTTACTATCCTGCTTTTTGTTCTAGCCTTGTCTTTATTGAGCCTATTAACATCTGGACTGGAATGGCACTCTATGATCAGAGTTGCTTTCACATGTTTACAGCAGATTTTAGTTGAGCAAGATGGTTCATAACAAGACTGGCATTTACGGTTTTCTGTTCACTTCCAGCTGACACTCATTTAAAGACAAATGCTAAAGATGGTTGGGTAATTCCACTAATAAATCAAATCAAATGCACCTGCTTTTTTGCAACACATTTAAGGTAGTTAGTGTGTTGGAAATAATACATTTAGAATATATGTTTACACTTCTAATATATCACAGGAAGAAAGTAAATGCATACACACTCTGATCCCATTGTATTTACCTATCTTTTAGAAAATATATTTAGAATGCATGTATTATAGAATTACAGAATGCATGGCACTTGTAACTACATTATTGCTATCTAGTAGGACATGGATGGTGTTAACAGGCAATACATCAACACTCCAGTGTCAATAATACCTAATAATAATTCTAATTCATTAAAGGTTAGTATAATATGGTTAACATGAGCTGTGCTCATATGCTGTAGTTCATGTCACTGTTGCTGTATTTGACTGTTTAGCCTTTTTGAGTTATTTTATGTATGAGAAGAACCTCTGCATCATAAAGCAGCCTTTTAAAATCCCCTTCAAAGAGAAAGGGATTTGCTGAGCTGTATATTGAAAGTTGTCCTTCTTTTGAGCTTTCAGATAATTACCTGATAATACCCATCACTTATGCATCCCGACACAATTTTGTGTGCTCGTTCAATAAAGCGAGGATTGTCAGCACAATACGGGAAGCTTCAACAGGCCTTCTTGTTTGTCCTATAATTTTCAAGGCACAAATCAGATCCGTCGAAACGGCTGGCTGTCAGGTGGCACAAGTGATTGGCACACAGCTCAGCGAGAAGAAATTTGCATTTCAGATTCCTTTCGTGCGGCTTACACTCTACCCTCATTATGCCTCGGAGCTGGACAGCCAGGCATGTTGTCTTATAACGAGGTGTGTGCTAAATAAATGCAATCTTCAAATGATTTAGTATGTTTGGCTGCCAAGATGTAGTGGTACATATATCAGAGGAGGAAGCAAAAGAAAGAAATGTAATAATGAGGGTGGCATACAGTGCTATTCTTTGAAATGCATAATTTCTGCAGGAAAAGTTAAGGATTTTTTTTTCTCTATGTTACAGTGTACTGACATGACTTAGATTTTGGGAAGATGCTTATGATTAAGATTCTAAAGCCCACCTAATAGTTAAATCATTTGGTTCTGGTTATTAACGATTTTAATTAAATAGTGGATGGAGACTTTGTATGTGTCTTATAAGTACCTTATAAACACTGCTGAAGATCAAGAGATAAAATAAAGAAAGGCTGTTAAATTTCTATTATTCCTGACTGAACAAAATCACCTTGTTTTATGGGGATTGCTTCACCAGAGGTAATGAGTTCTGAAACAAGTCATTTTGGAACTTGCTTAGTTTACAGTTTGACTCTTGTGACCAACGTTACCTAATTTTGGGAAGGCAAGAAAAAGGTTACACTCCATTAATGTCCCAATGACAAACGGCACCAGCAACGCTTTATTCTGTAGCTATGATATACAGTATGTAACACTTCAATAATAAATGTATGTTTATGTGCATGTAAGTAAATATATACTGTATTTATAAAATACTCATTAAAGTGATACAAACCACTGTTTATTTTATAATAAACTCATTACTTATCATTACGTCATTGTGAGTCCTATTTTAACTCTGAAGCTTTGTTTTAAATAAAACTGTTTGGTGGATAAGTATTGCTTCTATTGTAATATTACACGGGACAAGTACCTGTTACAACCTGTATTCCAAACATCAACAAATACACTTTTCAGTAGATTACCCACGGGTACAATATTTCTAGCAGAATATAACTGATTTGAGATGAAACATTGCATTGAATGTATAAAGGTCTGACTTGAAGCACGTTCTTAATGACACAGTCTTCTGAGCAGAAACTACATTGTGTCTAAAATCCCTAAATGTGTAAGATAACATTAAACGATATATACGTATAATGGATAGTTCACAATATACTTTGAATTAATGTAAGCACAAAAAGAGTTATACCTATTAACCTGTTGACATATATACCCACGTATGCCTGTATTATTGACTGAAGCCCACCATTCAGAACATGTATGCTGGATGTAAATAAAACATTCAGCATACATTCAGCTCTGCCCAAACTGCCATCATGCATTAGACAATCTGAAAACCCAGAACCGGTTGCCAATTGTTTCTTACCTAAACATTTTGATTATGGTGACCTTGGTAAACTTTTGACTTAATACTTTGGCCATGTCATTATTATTTGTTATTCATTGTGCATAAACCATTATACATGGAAGTATTTTTTAGTATATTAGTACTGCACTTTTATTTATGTAGCGAGAATCTGTAGATTCAGACCACTGTCAGAGAGAAGGTTTAAAGCTCCATAATCACACACGCAGATGAGTGATTCTGCACAGAGGTTAAGACACTCGCTTGCCCTGTGCATGGTCAGCGGTTTGCATGGTTACACAACAATGTACGTGGATAAGGCTGCATGTCTATCTTGAATGGTATGCATTGAGCTTTTGACTCATTGATCATGTGAGTATGCAAGTTGGCAACCACCACATTGACTTTTTTATGTTTTGGAAAGCCTTGCTCTGGTCAAGCCAATTTCTGTTTCAAGTGTGCAATTGACATATGCTGCTAGTGTGCAATTAGCTTTCTTTGGTTTATAGCAAATACAGTATTATTTTACTACTGAAAACTACATGTAATTGTTAAAGCTAGACAAAAGTAGACAAATGGCTTTGAAAATGCTAGTTTTCATTAATGTGGTAATATAGCTAGTCTAAAACATATAGCACAGCACACCCACCACTGCCAAGCACACTGTGTGAAAAGAACATTCATAAATAGTGAGCTTCCATCCACCATAGATTCCTGTCAATCAAGACGGTTGGGCTGCAAAGCTTTATTAACAGAATGATATGCTTGTAACTGTGATTTATTCTGTTCAATAAAACAGTGAGAGAAGGAAAAAACAGCTTATTCTTTTACAGAACCCATCACTTTAGGAAGAAAATTAAATGACATAATGAAAATGCATTCTCTCATTTTGCTGTCTTCTAACCCAAATCCATATCTTTACCTTGCACCCCGTCTTATGCCCTCTGTTGTGGTTTTAGAGTATCTGATCATAGCAAAAACAAAGCATGGTATCAGCCACAGTAAACCAATAGATACATCATTATATAACTATCTTAATTGTTTGCCAGATTTTACAATATCAAGTGTATATAACCTAGGTACTGTTTGACTCTTTATATTTAAGATGCTTTCGACCCAATTTGAACTTCCCAGTCATCCTGCTGAAACCCACTTACCAATCAGAAGGACAAATGATTTCAGTTCCTGCTGTCAAGCTGTTCCATCTTGTCACCCACCAGACCCAAGCAACTGATGTTGCCAGGCTGTTACCAGGCTACTGAGGCCTAAAGCCAGGGAGGTTTACGCTGTAACTCATCAACACTTCACCAGTAGTGATGTGATGAGGTGAACTAGCCACTGATGACCTTTCCCTCTGAGTCTCCAGTTATAATTGCCAACGTTGGGAGAGTTCTTTCACACTGCACTCCAAAGTACACACTTGGTTGAATGTTCTGAAGATATTTGGTGTAATCAATAATGAAAGTCTGTGGCAATAGAAAATGTTGCATCTCTGTTGACATCACACAAGCAGTGGAATTCTATATATTTGTGCTCCACCCTCAGAAAATAGTGACCAATTTCTATTAGTTATGCAAAGAAAAAGTTAAATATTTGTTCTTCCAGTCTATTTGTTTTGCTCAGGGCCCAGAGTTAATAACTACATTTAACTATGCTTTAATGGTTTTTAAAGTAATCCATATAAAAGCTGCACGTGTTTGCTTTCAGGTTTAGTACCCCTACACTCTTCTTTTTTAAATGCTTGTAAAAGCCTTAGTAAAAGAGTAAAATATTTCTCAAATAATCTGACAGTAAAACAATATTTCTATAGTTATCTGATCAATCTAAATCAACCCTAATGGACTACCAAAGAACCGCTAGTGAATTAATACAGGGATAGACATAGTTGACAGCCTCGTAAAATCTAATTAAATCTGGGGGCTGCTGTATAACATCCGAAAAGCCCATGTAAGCTACTCCTAACATTAATACAAATTAAAGTCAAAATCTGTATGGCTGCCATTTCATAATAATAAAGCAAGTCTTAAGGTCATTTCAAATTCCTTTTTGTTCTTCTGTAATTTTTCATTTGTTCCATAAATTAATCCACATCTCCAGCTACACAACTTACTTGCTATATTTAGTAAATACTTTAATGTATTATCCTATTGATTCAATTTCAGTTGTCAAGCTGACAAATCACACATAGTTATGATTAAAACTAGTCTCATAAATAGTGGTTAACATTAGGAAGTGGTATGATATAACATACAAGATATGAAACATTAATTTATGTACAGTAGTCACCAGGTTCTTTGCAGCAAAGATTACAAAAGCAGATACGGAAGTTATACTGTGCAGCGGAGACCCTGTCAAGTTTGAAGACTGTAATAACATAAAATTATGCTTTACTGTTAAAGCGGTTATGACAAAAGACATTCTGTATTCCATTAACATTTATATATATATATATATATATATATAGATGAACAGAATTTTGATATTTTATTTAACATAATGTAATCAAAAACTACAAAATGATATTGCAAAAATCTACTGGAAGCCATAATAGTAGTACAGTATTTCAGCAGTGTGGAGTAGTGGTTAGGGCTCTGGACTCTTGACCGGATAGTCATGGGTTCAATCCCCGTGGAGGACACTGCTGCTGTACCCTTGAGCAAGGTACTTTACCTAGATTGCTCCAGTAAAAACCCAGCTGTATAAATGGGTAATTGTATGTAAAAAATAATGTAAAAAATAAAAAAAATAAAAAATAATGTAATTAAATGTAAAAAAAATAATATGATATCTTGTAACAATTGTAAGTCGCCCTGGATAAGGGCGTCTGCTAAGAAATAAATAATAATAATAATAATATTAGATTTCAAAATGACACATTTTTCAATTTTTGTCAGTTTTTCATTAATTATATGGAAAACTACAAAGTGGTGTGTAATTCAATATATTAATGTAACAGTAGTCCTCATGAAGCAAAATGAGTTCATTCTATATAGCAATGCAAAACATTTGGCCATCGCTGTACATTCCATACAACAACCACTGATGAAAACCCCAGGACAGTTTTCAAAAATGTTACAAAAATGATAAATTATAAATCAATGAAATCCACTTTTCAACCCTGTTTTTTTTATATAGAAAGCATTGATTTTTGCTAGGTTAAAACAATGTATATGGTCAAAACAAGAGAGAAACTACAATGCTAATTGAACTGCTCCTAATGTACGTCCTCTTTGGTTGTTTCTCACAGAAGGGCAAGTTTAGGTTCATATCCTAAAATCATATCCTAATATTATGTAATTACAGTATGTGAAAAGATTATATAGGTTTAGCACAGTATATTGTCTTAATAGCCTATGTTTTAATATAAGGCCAGACATAATAGATACATAGTGTATCAGAAATGCTTTTAAAATGTATTCATTTTTGTATTTTTATGTACCTGTATTAATGCCCAACGCAGCTAGATAATTGACCGCAGTGACAAGGTCAATTATCTAGATGGAATGACCACTGCAGAGGACATTATGATTATTGTAATCCAAAAAATCTTTATTTATAATTTGTATTATTTGTTTGTATCGCAAGAGATTGTAATGTGATTTATACTCACTCACATACACTTGACTTATTGTATTATGTTTTTTCTAGCAATACAACAATAGGACATGCAATAGACTGTGGGGTTATCAATGTTGAACACCATGGATATTTTGTGTTTTTTTAACTAGTCATTTTCTCTTCTGTCTTTTGTCTCTTTTCGCATTTCTTTTTTTAAGTCACTGCAATAAAAATATTGCTAGCTGCAGTGAAGTTGACATGTTGGTTCAATTATTTTCACCAAGCCAGCATTAGGCCTACTTGAAGGTTAATTTGCCTTGTGTGTTAAAATCAACAGTTGTCCTTTTTATTTTTCTTTAGTGGTTTTAATAATGTAGTGATGTAGAGACTACACTATGAAATGGATGGTTATTAACATTTAACATTTAACACTTAAAAAATTCTAAGCTTTTGTTTAGGATATCGAGTGTGAGATAATGACCGCCCCACCTGATTAGCCGAGATAAACATTGAGATTTATAATTATTTTTAGATCGGCCAATCAGCTTTCAGCTCTAGCGGCTTTCTATCACATGGCCTGCTGTTACGTCACAACATCAGCTGTGAAGTTAAAATCAATCCGTGTAAGTACTGTTTTTGTATTTTCACTTTCCTTAATGAAAGCTCAGTTCACATCTATCAGCCAGCAAATACTAAACAAAAAACAATTTGTCCAAATTTGTTTTATTACCTACCAAAAACAGCTAATCAACACTTTGGAACTACAAAAGCAACCAGTCCTGCACCCGCCACTGCCGCATCAGCCAATCACAGACTGACCGCTCATGTGCAGCTCAGCATCTTTCACCAACAACCCAAGACATGGACAGTTCAGAAATATTACTCCATTCATATATCTGACACTGTCCAGATAAACTATAAGCAGCTCTGACAAGTAAAAGGTTAAGAGGTTTTTTGCTCTCATTATATATGTGATCCTTTATGAAAAATGTCAGGACAATTTTCCTAATACTTTTCTCAGCGAAAGGGTACCTGACAAATCATTACAAGTTCAAAAATCTAGATTTTAAAGTGTTATTTTAATGAAAACAATGAGAAAAATACTTTTCCAATAGCAATAGTGCTTTCTCAATGAAGGCTCTACCGTGTGGTAGCTGACTTTGGCTTTCATTAGCACCCTCACCTTTAACTAAGGACGCATAACTCCCTTCGCGGTCAACTACCACACAGTAGAGCCTTCATCGATGGGGAGAAACAGTGTCTGGTCAGTGGCTTCTCTGGTGCATGTGTGCTACTGCAGAAGGAATTTGGAAGCTCAGCATGAGACGTGGCTGGGGAGTGGCAGTGAATCCCTGACTGGATGGTGGGAGTGTCTTGGTGAGCACCCCTTTGCTATTTGTTCTTTTCCCACGGGAAGTGTGTTTTGGAAAGAGACTGGTAATCTGGCGATGGTCACCTGCGACTACAGCCGAGAATTGTGTTTCTGTGTTGTAAATTCTTTGTAAATAAATCTGGGCGCCTCTGTGGCGTTTCTCAATATACCGCTTGTGTCTATCATCTTAATCAGTGAAAGCCACCCCATTAGACCAAATTCTGTAAACATATCTCACAGTTAGCTCATGGTATTGCTGTAAAACTCAGTGATCTGCGAAAGAATAAAGGTATGACTATGAATGTTATGTTTTTTTCAGCCAAATTCTTCAGCCAATGGCAGCCTTTCAAAGGATAACTTAAACTAAACTTATTAAATCTATACATCTAATAGCAATATGCAGTAATGGTTTGGACCATGTATATTATATACTGTTCCTTATTATATCCTGACTGACAAATTACTGCCCGAAGAGACAGAAACCAGCAGACAGGATACTGTACAGGATGAAGGCTTTGGGCAGAAAGCAAGACCTTGAATGTCACACAAAAGCTTTTGTCAGCTTGTTAGTGAATAGGCTCTCTGGTTGCTTGACGTGAGACAGCAATCTTCAAAAGAATATGGTATCTGCAGGACAGACTTACTATCAGAACATAAGTTACAAAGGCTACATTCTTATTTGTTGTACTCTGATTTTTTTTAACTTGAGCACAACGACATTACAAAGACAGCAGTGGACGTTTCAATATTTGTGCAAAGTTTGAATACAGCTAATGGATAAAAGAAAAGTGATACCTATATGCAAGATAAAATGGTTGGGAATGCCATTCTTAAATGTCATTACAGAAACATGTAATCATGTAATTGTATGTATTCTTTGCCCCAACAGTTGTATGGGGGTTAAGGGGAATTCCCTGGGTTAACATTGTGGGTTCACTTTAGAAAGATTTGTCACATCATCAATAACCTCATCTGTTTTGTTTCCTTCCTTTTCATTCACTATTTATTCCTTTGACTTTTTTCTTTCTTTCCTTCAAATTTGTAAGACTGAATGTAAGGGATACCATGAAACCTGTTTTAAAAATTGTAAATTCAGTGTGTTTGCTTTAAGAACTAACTTTGACACAGGTCTATTCTAACTACATAATCTCTGGCTGATTGATAGTTCCACTGGTCAATTAATTTACTGAAAGCTGCAACCTCTAGCCAATCAGAATGACATGTGACTAAGAAAGGGGACTGTTTAGCAGAGAGACAAAATGGAGGATTGAGTGAACGTTGTTAAAATGTGTGCTACTGAACAAATTACAAGTTTGGTTTCTTTTTAACCCCTTAACCGCCTTTTCCGAAACTTGGTTAAAGTGTTTTGTACAACTAAACTGGAGCACGTATTGTTGTTGTTTTTGTATACTTCGCTTTTAAGAAAAAGTTGCTGCGAGTAAAAAGTCAGAGCATAATTTCTAAACATAAGCACATTCAGTTTTGCAAAAGGTTGAATCATAACATGAACGTGCCGACAACAAGAAGGTGTGCCCCGGGTAGTATCTATGAAGCCTAAAGTAATTCTCCACAGATTAAGCGACTGTCCTGCTATTGCTATAGACACATAGCATATCAATTGGATAACCCAAACCAATAAACTACAACAGTAACAAAAATATTGCTGTTAATTTACTCTATTCTCATTTGGTTTTACTGTTGACCTGTTAAGTAAGATGGAACCCCAAAGCATAATGAGCAGTTCCTTTGTAATTGGCAGTTAATGTGCCAGCTCACACTACAAGGAACCTGGATAAGAAGCAGTAATGATATTCTGCATTTATGCCTCTTGGAAATAAACTGTCTAATTCAGAAATGCACTGTGTGTAAGTGACTGTTATTTGTGTTAGCTGATGACCTATAGAAACGAAGGACTAAGCTTTCTCTTTGTGCCAATCTTATAACAGCTCCGGGCCAGTCAACCATGCTACGTCATTCTGTGACAATGCAAGTCACATAAGAGAAACATAGAACAAAAACTGTACAGCTTCACAAATGTAGAACGTTAGGACTTTTTAGGGGTATTCTAAGGAAGTGTTCTTGGGATGTTTAAGTTGTAAAGTACCCACCTGAACAAACGGCAAATATTTTATTATCTTTCATTCATATTAGTTTTTCTCGTTCATTTCATTCAGCTGTAATGTTTTACATATCAAGATGGTGCAGTTTCTGTAATAACTTATTGTCCTCCACTGGTGAAACATATCCCTGGCGACCAGGGATCTAGTGGTGGTGGGTGTATGTCTGTAGGTTTTGCATAAATCTACCACTTGTCCAATTTCGATTAAACATCTTTAGAATGTAAAACTAGCACAATCAATTGTACTGTTTTTATATCTAGGTATATATTAATTTTGACAGTGTAGTGTATAACACCTGTAGTAGACTAGTGGTTTGATACTAATTGTATTCCACAATGTAGCAAACACTTTTTGTAGAAATTTTGTAAAGCACTTCATTTTTTGATGTACAAATTTATTATTTACTCTTCTTGAAATGAAATGGTACATCAAGACAAGCTGTTAAGAAGATCAAGGTTGACTTTTTTAAAATTATGAAAGCCAAATATATATTTTTTAAAAAGCAGCAGGAAATAAAGAAATATTCTGGCACTATGAGGAAAACAAGTTGTTAAAGTTAACACAAATACAATAAAAAAATGTTTAAGCAATTATTCCTTACATTAATATTGTTTGTGCATACTGCAGCAGCAATTTTGCACTGGGGCAAAAGCTTAAATAAATCTGCCCTTTTGGCATGTTGAATTTAGGCGTAATCTTGTTAACCTGATCCTAAAAATAAGGCAGAGATGTTTAAAATGGCTTTGAACTAAGGCACTGCTCAAGCATCCAAAACCTTTTTCAATTTTGTCTGGAGCAGCTTATCACATACAGTGCGAGTTGCAAATTATATACTATGACACCTGTCAAAGACAGTTTTAGGGATTTATTTTGCTGTCTTTTTGAAATGCAAATCTGTTCAGTTGAATATTTCCATCGTCAGGAGTTTTTCAAATGAAGTACAGATGGATTCATTTTGGTTTGGTGGAAAATAAAACTGCATTTTTTTTCAGTTTCCTGCTCTAAGACTACAGTACATAGCAACTCATACCAGAACCCACATCGGCTAAGGCAGGAATATACCAAGATCATCCAAAACTGAACCCCCCTTGATATTATCTCATTAAGAGAAAAAATCTATTACATGTTCCTATGTGATTCTTTGCACCAATTGCCTGGTTGCATATACCTCTAATATATATACAGGGACAGTAAAGCAGTCTAAAGCAAATATGACCTCAATCTAGAAAAAAAAATATTTTTCTTTCCCTAATATATAATTTATAAATTGTATCCCAGATGAGTTTAGGAGGAGTCAGACGGTAACAAAACAAGAAAGCATTATGCTAGCTGTTTACTAAGAGGCTTCATTAAAAAGTCATCAGGATCATGAAGAACAACCTTGTGAACCTACATAATTGGTCTTCAGGGAAATACAATACTAAGGAAATAGAAGCAGAAATTTCCTATCATAATTCGAAAGCTTTTAAAATTGATGGGCCCACTGAGCATCATGACTTTCCATAACTGTAATATGAAATGTAAGAAGTTCTTACTACTGATGATAAGCAATAGTCATTCCACATTTTCTGTTGTTACTTTATTAAACATTAAGCATGAACATTACTTGCGCTTGATAAAGATTCAGTTGCATCTTTGGTCTTGATATAAATTAAGCACATTCCCCAAAGAAATTCAAATGGATTGTTTCTCTCTGGCTTGCCTGGATTTGTTAAGACTGTATGGCTTCCAAGGTCTAAGCTTCAGTTTTAGCCATGCTTTATTATCAATACAAACCTCTCAATAAACCAACTGGCGTCTGAGTTAATGCGTTTCCTGAATCTCTAATGTGAAAGTGCAGACTGCAATCCTGCAGGGTAGTTATTGCTCTGATTCAATTTACGAGGAAATCCTTGGCACTGAAGCGGAGCTGTTATTGTTTAATTGTGTTTTTAAAATGATTAATCCTGTAAGTGACAAAATGGCTGTGTGTAAACACGTTTCCTGAAAAGTGCTTTTGTTCTGACAACTAAACCTAAATATTTGTTTTCTCTTGGATATTCCAATATGTTTTCTGAAAACAGTGCTTATACTACTTTTAAAATAATAATTTATTTCCAAAACAATTATTTTTTTTTATTTAGATCATGTCTCCATGCACTTGTTTCTTGCTAGTTCAGTATTTTTTTTTTACAGAAATAATATGAAGCAACACACAAACAATACTGGTTTAATATGTTTACCGTATGCTTTATCCAGTCATTACTAACTTATGAAAAAGTTCATATTCACAAATCAATAACTTCTGTTTTAAAACTTAAAAAAAAAGAAGAGAAAAGAAAATACCGATTTTTTTCCCCACTAGTTTATTCTTAAACTTGCCAAGGACCCACATTTCACTGGTATGAGTACATAAACGAATTTGTCAAGAGTCCTGAGCTTCACTTGTTGTTGGCTGATTAGATTACAGACAACCAGATGTGCCTTGTCCTCTAAGACCTCTCAATGTGTTTTAAATTCAGTGTCTTGAACCACTGAGGCAAACTGCAGATCAATGTGCCAACCCTGTAAAATGACTTTTGTTGGATTAAAATATGAAATCTCTTGAGCCCCCAGCTGTGGCCTGTGTACGCGTGAAACTGTGGAAATTAGGTGTCAGCCCTAAGTGCAGATACCACTTACATATCTTTAACACAGAAACCAGAGTTGGCATGGAATACATTGTTATTCCCATTGCCACAAAAATACAAAATTAAATGTAGAGATAACGAAAGCTTCTGAATGTTTCCGTCCGTACCATAGATATAAACTCATCTTCAGTTCAATGTGTTTTCAATTAGTTTTCATGTCCTTGAACTTGAAAATAAATGACTTCCTATCAATATGAAGTTCAGTTTTGTCAAGGGGAATGGTACATATTCCCACATGCTTCCAAGTGCTGTGCATAACAAAACTTTACAGCTAACTGTAGATATATTGCAATTATCTAAAGTTCTAATAATTATAGTTAGAAGTTCTGACCAAAAGCTAAGTTAAGAGTATTGTTATCTTACTTTACAAAAAAAATATAAATAGCATATTTTCTATCATCCTCCTATGTATCCTATGAATAATTCTACTATTGTTAATTATAACAAGTAGGTACATGAATATGTTAATGCTTTTTTTCACATTTGAAACTTCTACATGTCTTTATACAGGTATCTGTAATATTTCAAAACAAATCCACATGTCATAAATGATTAAAGCCCAAGAACACCAGAAGCAAAGGTTGAACCTTGCCTAGGTTTTAATTAATCTGTATTAGATTTCACTTACTACAGAAAGCAATGACTTTATGAACTTACCATAAAAAGCAGCTCTATTTCTTTCAAGTAGCAGTTACCTCCTTATGAACAACATTCAAGATAACCTAATTTCCTCTCCTACACACTGTGTGACAACTACTGGAGACTTCCTTATGATGTGCTCCTGTTTCAGACAGTTTTAATGGTCTAATATCATATTCCCTTTCTGACATGCCACTAAGTGCTAAATGGTAAGCATTACACTACTGCTGCTTCTAAGATTATGAGTGATAAGGTAAAGCTTTTATTTTCATGCTGGGTTCTAGTAGCTGATGCCATCCCATTCTGCAAATAAATAATGCAGAGACCCAAATTACAGTACTGGGAAGATAAAGCCTGTCTTACTGGTGTTATAGTATATTGATTTCTATATACTCTATATACTGAAGGAAAGGCTGTCCGGTGGAAACCGAAAAGTTTAACTTGGGGAAAAAAAAAAGAATCAGTCAAAGAGAGCTTTAAAATATTTATTCAAGGCCGTTAGTTGAAGTGTTGAGTTTCAAATTGTACATTACGATCTTAAATACAAGTGTTCCTGAACTTTTGGTTTCACAAACCACTTTGTAATGAAAGTGAGAATATTTAGTCATGGTTGTAGCATCCAAACCAGTAGGGTGGTGTATTGTACGGCTGTCAGAGAAGACCTAGATCAGTCCGCTGGAGGTACAGGTACATTCGAGCTGTGAGAATTTGGCTTGGTCTCATGCTAAACTGAATGCCCCATATTGTTCTGTGTTATTGAGATTGTTTCAGGTTATTTATTATAAAAGCACACATGAGTTGAGTTAGGATTAGTTGTTGCAGGAAGCTGGCTCTGTGGCGGCCATCTAGGATTGAGAGTTAGGGCAGGAGAGCAGGGAGACTGATGGATGGACGGGCCAGCTGAATAGAGCTGCATGTGGTGTGGACTGTCCTTGCCAGTAGAGAAAGTGAATAAGAATTTGGACTTCTTTGTGGTTCCAATGTTTTGTTGTGTTTATAGCTTTAAAAAAAAAAGATACTGAAGTTAGATGCTCATTCACAATTTATATTTTATCAAAAACTCTTTAGAGGTCTTGACTTGTTACAGGAATACCAGGTGCCAGTTACAATACCATATGTTGTATACTATTTGTAGGGATTTTATCAAGGTAAGTGATCAACATTGTTTCTGAAACAGAACGTTGCTGCGAATCCTAAAGTTTTGAACAACTCCAGAATTGTTTGTTTCTGCTACCAAATAAAAATCCAAGAAACTTAAAAGAAGCTCTGTCCAAATATTTGTTATTTATTAAGTTTCTTTTAGTTTTTCTATATAAATACAAAATCTACATTGCTTTATTTATATCACATGGGTATTCATATGTTATTTGTGAAGTATACTGTACCCTGAAGTTCAAGTTTGCAGGAAACAACATAAAATACACAGACAAATTAAGAATTAGTAACTGGGGGCTAGAGCAACACAATTATTCAAATACATTAACTGAAAGTGGGGTTTGCACCATTTGCATCCTCTGCTGCCTTACAATGTGCACATCTACATGACCTTGAAAGAACACCTCACAGAAAATTAGGTAAAAAAAACATTTTACATACGTGGGGTAAAATATCACGTGTATTCTGAATTAAATCAAATGGGCATTTAGATACTCTTCAGCAGATCAAGACAAAAAAATATTTTGTAGAACATGATTTAAGGGACAGATTTGTAAATACAATGGGCAATGGAATACATAGAAAAGCGAATAGTGTATTGATAGTGTATTGACACAATACTTGCCAGCTGGGCTTTGTGATAAGATTACCCGACACATATTTTGTGATTGGAGACCCTCCATATAAGCCTAGGGGTAGCTGTAGGCACAGAAGGGGATGCTGATGTTATCATGAGCACTGTTGCTTAACTGGAATACTGGGAATGAATGACCTGAGGGTAGTGATATACCTTCAAGAAAGTGATGTGGTAATTGGGGTGTCTCTCCTTCCAAACTATGCTTTAAAAGAACCATATAGTGTACTGTTTTCATCTTTTTATCATCTAGGTACTTTTGAGCTTGTTACTCAGTAATCTCTTGTCCCAGATGCTGTACTGTGCTAGTGTTTTTTTCTGGTCTATTTTACACTTACTGGTAAAAACATTTGGACCACTTATGGCACTCTTGCTCCAGTGCAAACATTATAATATAATGTTTGCACTGGCCATTTTTGGCCATTTTTTCTTTTCTAATACATTTATTGTAATATTAACCTATTATTTTCTTCCAGCCACAAGCTTACTTTGTTATACAACCTAAACACTTTCTTAAAATGTTGTTGTCTTTGTCTGTATGGATTTGGCTTGACCTGTTGGAGCCAAAATGTTGAACACAAATGGACCAGATTCTGATTTTAAAACATAGTACTGTCTTTTTACCTCTGAAGTGAATGCATTTCAATATCTTTTTGGAATTCTCTTAACCTTACACACACTGCATATTTGTTGAGCTGTCAATCATTTAAATTTAATTAAAGCCTACGGAACTTCAGGTGTTCTGGCTTTCAAACAATGTTATTTTCAATGATTGTATATTAAGACTGACTCCTCCACTGCTGTTATTTAGCTCACGATTTGACAGCAACTAAAAATAAAGCATAAGTTGAGCTAATAGTTTGCCTACTCACTGCTAGCACCTGTTAAATTAAATTCCACCACATGCTGGAAAAAGAGTCTCTTCCATGACAATCAATCTTGCTATTCTTAGAATATAAGCTAATTCCTACCGAGCCCACCTATACCCTGTATACTTTCTTTCCTGAAATAAATTGCTAGAATTACTTGAACAACAGACACAATGCAGCTGGTCATAAATCTAATTTAGGTAATTTTTCCAACACAGTGCTCCATGTTACTTAATGGCAGTGGAATTTTAGTTTGTGAAAAGCTAATACTGTTTATAAATTTTAATTCCTCTCTGAATCATATGTAGAGTTATGAGGCAACAATGTTACATCAATGTTAGACTATGATATTCTACAATAACTTCTTCTGCCATAGTAACCTTGATTTTTAAAGTGAGAACATAATGCAATTGACAACAATAGATCAAGCCGGCATGGAAACAGCCAGAGGTCTACCCACTGTTTCACTATCATGACGCACTGATCCATGACACTGTTTGGTAAAAGGTTCAAGGTTAAAAGTATCTAAATAAATACAGGAATGAAAAACCTATAGAGTACTGGCCTAGTATACATGCTGATGTCCTTATACTAGGCTGTATACAATCAAGAGACGAACATGTTCTTTAAACGTAATTGACATTAATCATATTGGCATTTGATTTCTTTGATATTCTTTTCATATCAGGTATTAATTATTACACAGAACATATCTGATGTATTTGCTGGTACGGCAGCTTTGTTGGATAAACTGAATAAGTGTGTACTTGCCAGTAGAACTTGCTGGCAAACGAAATTGTGATTCATAAAGAACTTATCATAGATTCACAGTATGTTTTAAATGATTATATTTTTGCTTGAAAAGACAGCTGCATATTTCAGATTTACAGTATATCCGTGCCATTGTCAAAAAGAAAAATAACTGGAGAGGAACTTGTATATAAAAACTCTGATGAATGCTTACAGTTTTAGTGACTGAAGCTATTTATTTCCAAATAAAAATTCTTATTCAGCTTGCGTCTGCACCCATGGTGACTAGTTTATCTGTGATGGACAGTTATGCAGTAAGTACACATGAAGCAGCTCTCTACTTGTGATTCAAAGACTCCTTCTTACACTTTGTAATGGTGGTAATAATTTAAACAGTGCCATATTTTAGTATTGCTACACTAAAATGAGTAAACCTGCTCTTTGTACTTCTCATTCCACTGTATTTTGTATTGTATTTTCATTAGGCTGGAGCAATGGCTGCGTGGGGGGAGCGCACTCAAGGATGTGAGTCGTGGTGCATCTTCACCAGCCCCTAGAGGGAGACATTTTTGCAGGGGTAAAGGGGTGGAGGTGGAGGCAGCAACCAACACAGACAGCATAGTAAATAGGGGCTCAAATAGGGCCTCTATGCCAAAGGCTAAAGGAAAAAGGGTTATAAATCACACGTGGTTGAAAAGGTGGCAGTGTTTAAATCATTAAAATAGACTACATTGTGTACAAATGCAGAGAACTCTTGCCATACTGTTAAAAATAAAGATTGTGAGGACCACACCACACCACACCACGCACACACGCACGCACGCACGCACACACTCTTTCTCTTTCTGGTCACTAGGGTTCCTGTTGAGAAATTGTAATCTTGTTTTTTTTTTCTGCAAGTTTCCTGTTAGACTACATTAAAACAAACTAAATTATTTATGTCATTTTAAAATGCCTATACAATGATGTTAAATTGCATATTTCTGTGTAGAAGAGCATTCTAAAACAGTCCTCCACAATTTAATATGTAATGGCACTAACAATAAAAAAATGATAATATGGTGCTATGTGATTTATGACACTATTCCAGTGATACCTTTCAATATACAATAATGCCATACACCCGTCAATAACCGCAGTGTATCTGATCTTAAATGGCTTAAAACTACAAAATAAAATACTAGTATTTAAACTAAATGATGGACTAACTATTTAGGCTTTATGGAAAAAAAGAACTTCTAACCATTGTCAAGCATGACTAATAGTTCAGAGATTCCTGCTGGGTTTCTCATAGAGATTTTTGCATAACAGTGGATAATATAAATCACATGATTTGAAGAAGAGTAGTGAATCAGAGAGCTTGTGATGTAGTGTAATAATCTAAAAGGTTGCTAGGCTGCATTTGACACTGTCATAACGTGGCAACTTTCTGGTAAATAATCCTGTATGTTTAGCAGTTAAGTGCTTTTATTTTACAGTGCCATTAAAAAAATTAAAAAAAAAGTATATATGTTATATATTGTTATAAGACCTTTTAACACCATCATTTGTATATGACAGGCTTAAAAATAATACCCAAAGTGAACTAAATCAGTGACCCATCATTGAAATATTTGTATTTACTCTTCAGTAGATGCTCAGTGGCATGTGACCCAGGCATTTTGACAGAATATAAATTGCTTTGACCAGCTAAATACCATTGTTATCTACTAAATGCTGTTCTAAAAAAAAAATTTCAATAGGTAAAATACAGCATGGACTGAAAATCATTAGCGCACTTCTCTCTGTTTAGGAATTGAAACCCCATTTGTCACAGAGCCCTGTAACTTGACAGGTGGAGACAAGCAAATCGGAAACTAGTCCTCCTCAAGGTAAATGATGATCATAGTAAGCCGTTAACGCACTTAAAGCAGTTGTCCTGGGTGGGTTTTCGAGAGCCATTTGTTATTATAATTTGCAGTAACCATTCTACAGTAATGTGAAGAATGATAGTATATAAAAGAAGTTGTATTTATTCTGTAGAGCATGATGTTGCTTATCCTCCTAGAACACTCTCCTTCACCTTATCCAGCAGGGAGAGACACACTAGCATCACAGTGTAGCCTGCATAGCTGGGAATCCTAGCTCTGAAAGCATCTATATTTCATCCATAATAAAAAAAAATTGTAATATAGATTAATATAGATTTATTCTTTGATAGAAGTTTAATGTCTATCAAACAAGGACAAAACTTGCGTCTTCCGTCTGATATACAGTATGTTACAGCATTTTAAGTTAACATATTTTAAGGTTTAATTATTTAAAAGCAGGTCACATTAAATGGCAGAATAGTCATTTTGTATTGTGCCTGTTTGTGTTATGACTGTAACATTATTGGCTGTAGCTGGTTCCCTGTGCTGCCTAGTGTCTTCACCTACAGTAGAAGTATTTGTATTGCGATCAGTATTGCCATGAGGTAACAAATAACATATTGTAGCAAAATAAATTGAAAAAGTTGAGAAACAGAATGTTCTAGGAGGGATGCTGGTGCTTCCCTTTAGAACTTTGGTGCTGGTGCTTCCATCAGACATTAGCTTACCATCAAGCATTTAGAGGAAACAGCTGCATAGAAAGGGTGCACAGGCCTTTCTTTTTACTTTCCGTACTTAAACCATCTGTTAAAGCAAACCAAATATTAATTTCTTGAGAACTAATAATGTATATTACAGACTGTTCAATTAATTGTGTGCATATGGCATTAACTACCTTCTGTGCAAGAATACCTGTCCATGAGCAGGAAACATTAGTTCATAAATATGCAGGTGGCATATAATGCTGTAGGGTTCATTTCTAAATGAGTTAATAATCATATGGGGATAATACATTACATGCCACATCCATTTTAAAATACCAAACTTGTAAATTTTGCATAATCTGACAAGAGGTTCATTCCACTTAAATAATTCTACCCAAAATGGAGAGTGAGGGTCTAATAATAAATCAATATTGTAATGCGTCCTATATAGGTAGGTTTAATCAGAACAGAAGCTCATAACTCAAAAGTAGGTCATGGTTTTAGTTTCTAGAAGTTATTGTTTTCAAAGTTTAATAATTACACCTATAGTATCTTCAAATCTGCATAACATGGAGATTACTATTGTTATTATATGTGCATTTTATGCATGTTTCATTTGTTTCATTTTAGGTTGGAATGAACTGGCTTTCAACTCTCCATATCATGCTTTTATATGGGACACAGGCAATTATCATAAACTAAAGTAATTCAAAATATATGTTCAGGGTTTCCATGTATGTAGAAGGAATACCACAGTATTTATAGGAGGCTGTGTGGTCCAGTGGTTAAAGAAAAGGGCTTATAACCAGGAGGTCCCCGGTTCAAATCCCAGCTCAGCCACTGACTCACTGTGTGACCCTGCGCAAGTCACTTCCTTGTGCTCTGTCTTTTGGGTGAGACATAATTGTAAGTGACTCTACAGCTGATGCATAGTTCACACACCCTAGACTTTGTAAGTAGCCTTGGATAAAGGCATCTGCTAAATAAACAAAATAATAATAATAATTTATAAGAAGTGTAGATAATGTTTAATAAGTAATGGGTAGAAGACCAGAGACTCCCAGCAGGATGCATTCTCTTTACAGTGAATGAATTAGTGCTTGGCCTTGTTTACTTAATATCTACTAATGCTTATGCATGAAGATTTTCTGGAATGTTGGAATTGCTTTATCAAGACTACATTTCCCATATAGTTCAAATTAAACACACATAATACAGATTGGCAGCTTTTAGATATTTTACATTTTTATAATTCTTATAAAACAACTCAAGGTTATTTGTTGGCAAACTTTAATTTGGTAACCCTTGTTAGCATGTATTGAAAATATATTGAGCATATCACTGGTCATGTATTGTGAATATTCAGATGTACACATTTGAATATTATAGTAGACTAAAGTAAGTGTTTTCCCATGAATCACCCTGTTTATTTTTCAATTGTAGGCTAAACCACCTTCAGGAAATCTATCTCCGACAATGGGCAACACATTTAATCCCTTTCAGATTCACTTTTTATCCCTTAGTTTGTCAGAAAATTTACATTGCCCGAGATTTAGCATGTAACATGCTCTGTTCAAATACATCACTGCCAAAAAAAACAATGCAATTCACTTTGCAAGGACATCTTTAACAGCATATTTGATGACACCAATTATATGTTACTCATTTAACATCATACAGATATAAATTAAGGTTGATTCCGCCTATACAATTTCTGTTACCTTCCATTAAATAAGGATGAAACAAAACGTGCGTTTTGTTTAACTGAAAGAGACTATTACCTCAAGTCTGAAAGGATTACAAGAGTGTTTTATTAGGTAAAGGATGATCATAATAACCATCACCTTTCTGTCCCCTAATCTTTGGACCTAGTCTGCAGGCAGCAACCTTGTTGAGAAGTAAAGCTGTGTGATTTGTCAATTAATCTGTTAGATTGTGGCAGACACCCAGAAACAGATTGGATTTGGATAATATGTTTTTCTCATATTATAGTTCATTGGAAAAACAAGTAGAATGGCCAGATCTTTCACAGTCCATACAATGAATATGTTATACTATAACTAGGCTTGCTACTTTGATATTAATCGGTAAAGCTTGTTAAATGTCGAATTCCCCAAAAATATGAGTTTGACTGAAATAAATTGATATATGATAAACGTTGGTAAAACCACTTGCTATTTTTTATTTTCTTACCAAAAATAACCATTTAGAAATCCTTTCTAGTTTGTGTAGTTTTTATACTTGCTGTCTGTCCCACCTCTGTTCCACTCTGAATGGCTGTGGGTCACTGTCAGTCATCTCAGTGGTCCGTTAGTACTGTAGTTTCACCCTGTTCTGACAGATCTCGTTGACTGAAGCAGTTCTAGAATGCTCTCATTTGCCAGGTACAGCGCCTATCATTCAAAGCGCCTACTTGACAATAAAGATGTATGTAAGCTTTTGCTTTAGGTATACGGTGACAGTTACTAGTTTGATTTGAAAATGGGGCGCAAGAGAAAAACACGTAATGAATATTGTGCACAATACGCTGGGGCCGACGGCTGAAGTCTCCGCGACAGGACGAAGCAGGCCCTTGTCTTCCAGTGACTCTGAATCCGGCTGTGCTGAAGCAGGACAGGGGGAGCTCAGACTCCGATTAATAATAAGTGCAAGTTAGTTCTGTTCAGCTATCTAATGTTTTGTTCTGTGCATTTTATTTTTACTCATAAATTTATGCTATAAAGAAATACACTTAAAATGTTGTGTTTACTATGGTTTATTTGAGACCATTTTTAATGTATAGCTCAGCTGTGACCAAACGTTATTTCAATTAGAATGTTGGTAACCATGGTTTTGTTGCATGTTGAATATGATAAAGGAGTTTCGCTAAATGAGACCTTTTTCAATGGCATAAAAAGTCTGTTTTCTTTTTAAAAAAAGCATATAGGTCGATTTCACCCATTCTTGAATTGAAAAATAAAGATCGAAAAAAAAACCTTGTAAATTCTTTCTAAAATAAACGTCGATATTAATCGTCGAAAATAATAATAATAAAAAAAATCAATAAAAATCAAATAGTAGCAAGCCTAACTACAACATAATAGAGAAAGGAAAGCCCACAACATTACTGTATATATCAGCCATTGTCAGAGTACCTGTGGGAGGGTGTGGGGAATTCACTGGACACAGGAGACAGAACGTTTCTTTGAAACCATTTTACTTATTACAGTAGAGAGCGCTCTTATGCTGTGTCCCCAAATACCGACAACAGTAAATGGGGTAGCATGCAGTGATTACCAACAATGGTATATTTTCTCACAGCCCTGATTGTACTCGCAGGTGCTGAAAATAATAGACAAAAACCAAAAGACGAAAGCAAAAAGCAAAATAAAACACAGTAACCAAACTACAAATAAAAGGTGTTGCTTCTTGCAGCGTCCCGTACGGCTCAGGTTTCAGAGACGCTTTGCTGGTTCCTCACTAACACTCATGGGGTTACCCAGACTTTCCCCAGCTAAACTAATAACATCCTACTAGGTGTGCGTAGTAACAAAGACACTGATTCAGTGCAGCGGCTGTCTTCTTCCACCGGGCTTGCTTGCCCCTCTCTCTTTCTCCAAACACTGACGTTTTGTTATGATTTGAAATCCAGGTTTCCAAACAGAGCTCCCACTGTTGTTTCTCCTAGAAAGGGCAAGACCGAGGGAACAGCAAAGCATCACTTTTATTGGTCGAGCGACCCCCCCAAGACCCGCCTCCTGACCACTCAGAGAGAGAGAGAGAGAGAGATTGCCATGCTTGGCAGGTGGATTTCAGGGGGCTCCCGATCCCCCCTGCAGGATCATGCATGCGTCAGATAGCCAGCACAGACCTCGCCCTGCCATAGTACCTAATGTAACATACCGATTTCCTAATGTGCTCCAATGATAAAGCAATGACTTATTTATTGTATTTAAATAAAATAAAATATATGCCATAATCACACTTTCTGTTATTATGCTTGTTTCACATTTTCCTTTGACTCAGGACATTTTCAACATGACTTAATAAAGGAAAGAGGAAAATCCAGTCCATAATAACACATGACATGTTCAACATGGTCATGCATTACTGGGGCATAACATTCTTTTTAGTAATACGACTGTATATATATTAAACACATCCGATTCTGTCTTTCATTGCCTGCTCTCTTTCATAAGCATAAATGTTCATAATCTGGGTAAATCTAAAAGGCTAGCATGAGACCTAGGTAAATGAGAAGCATACTTATTTGCGCTGTAGCTAATGTCTAATGTGTCTGTTCCTGACATCTCTTATGGACAATTCAAGGAGATAACAATCTTTAAAATGTTTGTTTTAACTTAAATAGTGTCAATATTGTCATTTTAGATGGAAGGACGTATGAAAACAATACATTTTAACCTAATTAACTACAGACTGTCACATCCACATACGGTATATAAGACATAACCTATACAACCCAACAGCAATTTACCATACGTTTAACAAATCTCAATGAAATAATCAATGTAGAAGAGAAATATTAATGTGAAGGGGGTTGAATACTTATGCAAGCAAGATATTTCAGTTTTTTATTTTTCTTAAAAATATTTCCCAACATAAAACCAATTTCACCTTACAATAATTGATTTTGAGTTTCAGTGTTTTAAAATAAAATATCAAACAGAACGAAATTTCAATGTACCATGTGTAATTCAGTAATATGAGAGAATTGGTCAGGGGTCTGAATACTTTTGCAAGGCACTGTGTGTGTATATATATATATATATATATATATATATATATATATATATATATAATACTTTCACTTTGTTTTTGCCTACAGTGACAGAGTGCTCAAAGGTTGTAGTTACAGCAGATGTCTTCAAAGTAAGGTTAAATCCAAACATGTATATACACCCTTAGTTAATGACAAGTATTTCTTTATTTTTTTTTCGTTACATTTCCGTTAGTAAATGGCAAAGCACTCATTATTCTACAAGAAAGCCTCATGGTATAATGTTGTTATAACTAAGGCTGTATTTTAAGCTTAAAAAGTAGTCATTACTTTGCAGATTATGGATTTTATAGAAACGGCCATAACATGTGAAAGTGTCTTGACTTAATAAGGTTAAAGGCAATGATTAAAGGAAATGTTTTTTCATTTTAATTCAAATGCCCTACCATCATAGCCCTATTTCAACAGAAATTGAGTTGAACCAGAGTGTGGCCGAGCATTATAGGAAAAGTGAGATTGCCCCATTCTGAGGCAGCATCTATAAATGATGCAGTCCTTGTCAAGTTCAGTTAAGATCCAGATCTTCTCACAAATATGAGGCAGAAAATAAATGAAGCACATCAGATTTAATTTAAGTCAACAGGAGCCTAATATGAACATGGTTCTCCATGTAATTGTGTTCAGTAAACTGCTAAGGACAAGTGGAGTAAAATGCAACGCGTTGCATTTTGTAGGCAGTTATTGGAGGAGAAATTACACCAGAGAGTCTCAACCCAATCATGCAAGGACCTTAGCAAGCTAAAGTGGATTTAATTTGTACATGATGTCAGTCTGTTATAGCCTTTACTACCTTAAAAATGAATATAGCTTTACAATTATTTACAGATCACAACAATTTATGTAATGAGGCCAGTATAAATAGGGGTGTGCATCAGTAATTTCATCCCTCCCAAAACAATGAATTTGTTAGCTATCTTCCACAGTACAGTTTCAAGGAGAAGAAATTATTGGTACACAACCCTCATGGCCATTTCTTTACTGGCCTCAAGAAATTCCATCTTGTTCAGGCTTGCTCAAAAACATCCCAAATGGTAAAATATACTAGTAAACATGTCAAATATCCATGAGTCCAGTTACAGTAATAAATGGTTGCCTATCATGGGATGATAAACATATACAAATTAAATATCATGCAGGTTATTAAGTATTCTTTTAAAGATTATAATACCATAGCTACAGCTGTTTGACTGGGTTAACCTTGGGTTCTCTTTTAGAACCGTTTCCATGGAAGTGAAATTACACCTTTCAGTTCTCTAAGGTTTTTAAATTGGCATTACATGGAAAAACATAATGTGTACCTAATAACAGCCCAACTGCAAAACCGATGGTATATATATATATATATATATATATATATATATATATATATATTGTAACGGCCCGGCACTCATTCGGGTTCGTTGCCCCTTTAAAATTACGACCCACGACACAAGAAATGGAGTTTTCAGCGCTGACGCGCAAATTTTTAATAAACACACAAAAATAAAACAAACAGAAATAAACACCTAGCTCCTCTTGGAGCGCTTACTACACAAGTTTTTCCCTTACTACCTTGCAGGACGGCTAAGCTGTTTACCTGCTAACACAAACGCAAATAAACTGCACACAGCACTTACTCTTCGGACTGCTCGGAAACAGAGCACGTCTTCTGTCTCCTTCTACTCAGCAGCCCCGTACAGATAGGCTGCACGTCTTAAATACCCCGCGCCTGGCTTTAATTTACAATATAGCTCAGTTGCGGGTGATAATTAAACAATAAACAATTAAACAAAATAATAAAACAATTAAACAAAATGTGCATTCCGCACATGATTCTCTCGCAGGGAGGTTTTAACCCCCTCCCTGCTGTTTCTCATAACCCGCTACTTCACACATCCCCCCCCTTGTCTTTACAAGACACAGGCCACGAGACGGCCACCTCCTCCCTTAAAACCTAACCACCCAACCTCAAGTCCATCAATGTCCTTTTCCGCCCTTTTCCACGGGCGGACTTGAGGGTGGATCGGTCCACATCCCGGCCCCGCCAGGTAAGGACCGCGCACCGGCGACAAGGGGACCCAACGGTTCGACAGGGACGACCGGAGCGTAGGCCGTGGTACTGGAGGATGCAGCAGTGGACAGAGATCTTCCCCTGGGAACCGGCGCAGCGATGTCCGATCACCCAGGGGAAGCGAAGCAGCGAACAGGGGGAGCGACAGCGACGTCTGGCAGCAGCCCAGCGACGTCTGGGTGCTCGGGGAGAGCGGAGCAGGGAACCAGGGGCAGAGCTGTGGCCAGTGTTGCAGACTCCTGGGCTCTAGGCCCAGCACAGGGAGGTCCAGGAAGACCGGCCGGGTGTCCTGGAGCAAAGGGTGAGGGACTGGACGCAGCGGTGCCGGACTGGACCGTAGGGGTGGTGGTCGGGGCTGTGGTGGAGTTATGCTTTTCACCTCCCCCCTGGGCTCCGGAAGCGGCGGTTCCTCCCCTCTGTGCTCCGGAAGCGGCGGCTCCTCCCCTCTGTGCTCCGGAAGCGGCGGCTCCTCCCTTCTGGGCTCCGGAAGAGGCGGCTTCTCTCCTCTGGGCTCTGGAAGCGGCGATAGCAGCTCCTCCCTCTCTGGCTCGGGAGACTGTGGAGCTGCGCTAGCCTGCTCCCATTTCTGGAGCAACAGCTCCAACTCGGTTGGCTCCCGCTCCTGTCTGTTCGGCGGTGCCAATCCCATCTCGCTCATCTGTCTCTCCCATGTCGCTGTCTGCTCTATCTGCGCAGCAGTATTGCGGTTGATTCTCGCAATCAACTCCTCAATACTCTCCATTTCTTTTCGGGTCGTAGGGGCGCCCACACACTCTGACACCATATGTAACGGCCCGGCACTCATTCGGGTTCGTTGCCCCTTTAAAATTACGACCCAGCACACAGGAAATGGAGTTTTCAGCGCTGACGCGCTAATTTTTAATAAACACACAAAAATAAAACAAACAGAAATAAACACCTAGCTCCTCTTGGAGCGCTTACTACACAAGTTTTTCCCTTACTACCTTGCAGGACGGCTAAGCCTTTTACCTGCTAACACAAACGCAAATAAACTGCACACAGCACTTACTCTTCGGACTGCTCGGAAACAGAGCACGTCTTCTGTCTCCTTCTACTCAGCAGCCCCGTACAGATAGGCTGCACGTCTTAAATACCCAGCGCCTGGCTTTAATTTACAATATAGCTCAGTTGCGGGTGATAATTAAACAATAAACAATTAAACAAAATAATAAAACAATTAAACAAAATGTGCATTCCGCACATGATTCTCTCGCAGGGAGGTTTTAACCCCCTCCCTGCTGTTTCTCATAACCCGCTACTTCACAATATATATATATAATTGATAAATTGAAACCGCACTATTTTAATAATTATCAACAACAACAATAACAACCACGTCTCGGCTGCCATTTTTTTCAGATAGCATGGTAGAAATAGCTAGGTAGACTGATGCTATTACTTAAGTTTGAAAGTCTTAAGTATGTGAATCTAGATATTGCACAATGTCAAGCTGTATTGTAGATTTGACTGCACTTATTGACACTTTGTTTAGAAGCTGTCACCTCTCAGGAGAGATAAAATACAAATTAAGATTTTCTCATTATACATCTTCATAATTTTAACCCACGTATGAGACACAAATAAGAAAACAGTCCAAATATTTCTCATGGACAGCCGTCAAATTAGTTTAGACATTGCTTCAGTCATTCTTACCTCAAAATACTACTGATGCAAACAATGAGCTTAGGCTTACATATAGTTTGTTCTTGAGTTAAATTGAACTCAAAATAAATTAAATAAAGTAATTGGATACATCTAACACTTTGCGTGGTCATTAACGGTTTCAACAAAGCTTCAATTAAGAATGACCAACAAAAGTTAATATCAGTTCAATAGCAGGTGTCTAATTCAAACAGCTATGTTCCTGGTAAGATACCTGTTAAAGTATGCAGTGCTGTTTCATTGGTACGCTCTGAGATTTTAATTAGAGTTGTGTGTATCGTGTGCTTCCTGTACATGCTCTTAATAATGGAAGTACTGTATATGTAGATGATTGGAAAATCTGAAATGAGATTCCTTGAAATATAGTGACAGCAATGTGCTAGGGAATTTCGAAACTGTCCACATAGCCAAACGAGAATAAGGAAGGGAGTCTTTAAGCATGCAATGCAACGCACAAATGTCCCCATTTACCCTGTTTAACATGCTCCCAGATCTAGAGCAGTAATGCAACTGAAAGCAAGATTGCACTATTCAAATGCTCCATGAGTAATTAATCTGACTGCCAGACAAAGAATTGTGTGTAATTGATTTGCTGTTACGAAAGCAATATGCAAATGAATTGGAGAAACAAAAACAAAAAATCAATTTCCACCAGGTTTTCTCAGCTTAGGCACAACAGTGATAACATCACCTACATGTTTCTTGCTCCATTTTTCACAACACAGTCACTCATTTTAAAAACATGCATAGCAAAAAGGACAAGAATGAATAACTTATGACCATTTACTGTATCCCCATGGAATAAACAAATCCACCCTACCTCATTTTTCATTTTCTATTTCTCTCATTCGTCTTGTTTTTATCTATTTCTTCTTGAAGAAGGCACGAGCAGAAACATGTGTCTACTTGAGAAATGTTTTGTTTGTTACTATACTTGCATGTATTTAATAATAAGTACATCATCTAATTGACTTGTCTTGCTTGTTGTTTCTAAACTGGACATTTAGGAGTATCATGTAGTCCAGATTAAAGCTTTTTTAAATACATTTCTAGAATATATTAATGGCAGATTAATTGCCTAAGAAAATAATAAATATATTTAAACAACAACATATACAATTCCACAAAACACATTTATTTCTGGCAAAGTACAAGAAAATCATTTTAGCTACAAATACAAATTAGAGTAACAGCCACTCCAAGCAGTTTCGGTGGTTTCACAAGGAATTTGCAGTGCTTTGGCTTTGGGCTACTGTATATATGTGGTAGTTTACAGTTTGAGATAAGACAGGGTTACTGACGCAAAACTTTTCATATTTTACATCTCTATTTCAACAACAAGCACTTGATACCTTTCAGGCTTGAATTAGACATGCGTTTTTTGCTGAAAAATGCAAAAAAAAATTGAAAAGCTTGTTAGAGCTCCACAGGGATTCTTGGCTGTTCAAATTCAAGACTAATTTGCTTGAGCCCTAATGAATGGCATCATTAAACTCTTAATTTAAATATTTCCTGAACCATCTTGATTAGATTATTAAGGTCTCACTTAAAAAAAAAAGATTATTGTCCATTAAAGTAGGTTATTGGGAGCTTTGTAAGGCATCGTAAGCAATCATATTTGAGCAAATGTTGTTTTGTATATTTACACGGCTCAATTCTTTGAGCCTTCTCACTGCAATCCGTACTGTTTTAAAATTCTGTCCACCTATTCCACATTTTTAATGTGCAGAAAATTGCTTTGAAATGTAGAAACCACAGATATGTTTTTTTTTTTAAAACTTTTTTTCTCTCAGTTTCCCTTTATAGACATGCTTATCTATACAGTAGGCAAGTCCTTATCTTTGCCAGACCCTCAGGATTTTACTTTGGTTTTGTCAGAAAGACCTCCTAGAATATTTTATCCTTCAGGGTACACATGGATTTGTATGCGCTTGGATTCAATTTATTTCTTCTATGTTACTGGGCACCGTATTTTAAATGGAAGTATTAGCTTATAGTGGAATGAAAAAGGGAATCATGTATGGGTTTAAGATAAAGTATATATATATATATATATATATATATATATATATATATATATATATATATATATATATATATAAAAACCTCCCCTTATATTCTAGCAATGTCGTTGCATTTTGATTGGAATTGCAGTAGAACAGCTAATGGACACATGTGGATGAAGCAGCAGTGGACAGCACTGATGGTATTTTGGCCAGGAACCACAGGATTAGGTCCTTAAAAATTCCGGTGCTGAGAAATGTTGATAACACTTTTACATCATGAATCTAAAATATGAATTCTAAACAAAGTGCAAAAAAAATAAAATAATTAAATAGTGGGTATCTGCTGCACTTAAATACATTAGGAACCGCTGACTGCCTATTTTATTAAGATTCTGTTGATGACATTCTGGCTGCCTGCCTAAAATACAGGAAGAGGATGTTTATAGCAGTGCTCAATACTTTACTAAGTGATTATTAAACTCTTCTTTTTTGATATAGATATGGGTGTTGACATAATTCAAATGCCATTTCCTTTCATTGAGCTGAATGATATTGCGGCCACGTTATAATAAATGTATATTGTAACAAAGGCGGACATTTATAAAACCGCCAAATTAATGCTGCCTTTGGTTTCTTTGTGATCAAAAAGACTCACAACAGGTCCCTGAGTGGCTCACTTGGTGGGAAGCGTAGCCGAGTGGTGCACAGGGTGAGTCATACAGCGCAGGCCCACGTCTTGGCTGTGTGAAGTAGGCCAGTCTTCGTTGGGGACTCCAAAGGGAGTGTCACATTTGCTAGGGAGCCAATGGGTTAGGGAGGTAAAAACCGGCAGGGACTGTTTCTCCTCTACAGCAAATCCTGCTGGCCAGGCGCCCAGCGAGCTCAGAGCAGAGACCTGCAGGGCTGGCCTTTGTCCTCCAGAGGTCGGTTGCTCACTGACAGCCACTCTCGAATTCCTGGGTGAAAAAGGAAGCTGGCTTGGTTGTGGGATTGCAGGACGCCCACTGAATCTTCGGGTTTCCTGAGCCATGTGGGGAATTGCTGCAGTGAGGAGAAAAGCGATTGGGCATTACAAATTGCGAGAAAATCAGGGGGAATGAAGCGTTTATGTACAATACAATATGGATAATTATATAATACAATGTGGATACTGTACCCTGGTCATGCAGGCTGCTGTGGGATATACTGTATTTTACCCAAGTGGTGCTGCATCAATTTCCCAGTGACCAATTAGCGCCAGCTCTCTGACAGACACCGTTATCCAAATAACCCTCAATGTAAAGAGAAGATTGTGAAAACAAGCTCCTGGGTGCTATTTCTAGCAAATACGGTACTTATTTAACTGCAGCAAAGCACTGGAATACAAATGTACTCCTGTTAGTTTCTTTGTTAGTGGGGCTTGCGAAGCAAGAGTCCCCACTTTAAATCTTCGACATACTTTTTCTTCTTCTTATTCTTTGGTACGCTACTCCTCTTACACCGTTTAAGCTAGAAACACCGTTCAAACTTTAAAACGTGTAGACCGGTCTGGAATAGTGTGCTTGTATACAACTTTTTATATCTTTTATACTTTTTAAACTATTAATCTTTTTGTCCTTTTTTTGTCCATCTTCATTCACTTTAATGGGACTTTTTTCAACAAAGCTCCCCATTGTTTAAAAACACCCAGACTTCCAACATTCTATTTACTGTAAACGATGTAACTTTTGACACAAATCAGCTACTTTGACCACTTTCCCAACAAGTAAGACAAAAAGTTAGAGCATATGGAATCTTCCTCTACTTCTCTGCTATTCAAATATGAAATCAAAACAGAAATAACTTTTACCAATCAAGAGGTACACCGGTTTTAGTAACCGCACCAACTATGTTTTCTGTGAACTTTTAGGAATAACTGCCATTTTGACCACTTTCCCAACAAGTTAGACAAATACTTAGAGCAAATGAAATCTTCCTCTACTTCTCAGCTATTCAAATATCAAAACAGGAATGGCGTCTACCAATCAAGAGGTACAGCTGTTTTAGTAACCGCATCAACTTCTTTCAGTAGGCTACTTCCCACTGTTGAATTAACTGTCATAGAACTTTGAGAAATGTCAAATTATAGCACATTCTAAGCATGAGACAATTAGTAAACAATGTGACTTTTGAAACAAATCAGCTACTTTGACCACTTTCCCAATAAAGCAAGCTCCATAACTGTACTTGTAAAGTCACCATCTAGTTATCTGTTATACTGCACATTAAGCAGCTATACTTGAATGTGATTCCGTTATCTTTGCTCATTTGGAAATGTGAGAACACAACTTGTACTGGAAAGTGATTTTATGATCACATGAAGAGAGAACGCAGGAGCAGGAGCTAGTATATTTTCATTGAAACCATTTTAACAAGATTTCAGGTAAGAAATTACTAATTAAAATGTCTGCGTGCTGCAGACCCCCAAGGAATTACAGCCTCATATGTTTACAATAAAATACAATTAAATACATTACTATGCATAGAGAAGTAATACTCTTGCACACAAACTAAATCGACAAGTAAATATGCAGCTGAATTTCTGAGCACATTTCTACAGGGTGCCCTTGGTATTTAGAACTCTGACAGGGAGGACTTTGTTGCTGGTTCTTGCGCGGATGTGTGCAGCTGGGATGTGTAATAGGAGATGCGTTGCTAGGCAACCAATTGAGCAGGTAAGCTCATCCGGTGTTGAGCTGATTGGGAGGTCAGGATTGGCTGGGGGAGCGTGACCGGGAGGTTAGCTCAAAAAGTGACTGCACCACAACTTGAGGCTACTGCACTGCCATAGCCATACAGGCGGGCGCTGAGCGAAATTACTGTGTGTACATCGAGGAGGAGAGCATCTGCTCCATGGAGAGAACTACTACACAAACCCCTTCCATTCCAAGACGGTGCTTGTGAAGGCATTGCCCAGCTGAGGCCGTCAGTCGCCAGGAGAATGCCGGGACATCACTAGGTCAGTTTAGAAGATTTGATCCCAAACTAAGTATAGAGAGGGTTTTGTAGTGTAGTAGGTTCCTGGAGAAAGACGTCTCTTTTAGTGAGGATAGCGCTTTGTTTTCTTTTCTTTATTACATCTGGTGCTATGCTTGATTACCATTGTTTGTACCCTATTGTCAGGGTCTGTGTTTATTAAATCTGCACACCTGTGTGGCATGTCAACACCCACTGCTCTGTCTGATTCAGTATTATTCAGTGACAACCCACCTTTGTAACATCACCCTGTTACAAAAACGTAATAAGGTCATTGGTTAAACTGCAGCACATTAACACCAAGAATTGTGAATATATAGCATTGATATAAAATTGATGAAAGTGAATGAATCACCATAGCTCCACAGACTAACAGAACAGTGGTTATTTTAGTGTTTGTGTTTCATTACATTTTTTTAATTGACTAAGAAGAGTGCTCCTTCCTCCAGGAAAGCCAACCCTTGGCATCTCTGGGCATTATTTGTGCATGGTTATTAAACACTGGAAATTAATGGTAACAATTTTACTTTCAGCTAGAAGTTGGGGTATAGTGTCTGGTATATTGTGGCTTTTTATTTTATGTTTTACCATGGGTTTAATTTATATCCACCTGGTAGGAACAGCAAAGGAAATAGCATAAATCATATTTGACAATACAATGGCACATGTTTTATAGGTCTATCTGTTTAAAAGATGCCTCTGACGCTCAGTTAGGGTTTGTGGGCTTTAAATATACATATTAAGAGACAGATGGTTTGCAATCTTAAGATAACTAGCTTTGTATGATGGGTTTTAGAATGCCATCACCCCTTTTGTTCCACAGGCAGTTTGTTCAATACCCACTTATCTCAGAACATTGTCACCACCTGTAACACAGGTAATGCACTGGGATATGTGCTTAGGTATGGTAAGGTTAGCAAATCTGTGACTGGAGAACAATGACAGCAGCAGCAAGAATTATGAATGTCCATTGCAGTCCTATGAATAGATGACAAGCAGCGAGCACAGGAACCACACAAACATGAAATTAATGAGGCAGCATAAGAGAATGCAGAACTGAACAGAAAGACACAGGGGTTACCAGGCTAAGGCAAGAAATCATTAATCAATGTGCAATACCAAGAGATGGAAAATTATAGCAAGTGAAATTACAATCTATTTTATGGATATAAGGACAGCTTTGGTTATATAAATGTCCTGTCAAGTTCTACTGTCTGGCTGTGACAAGCAGCTTTTGGGTTTATGCATTGTTCAGGTTTCATTTGCTGCAGCAATTTGTAGTTTTGCCTGATTTTATTCGGTCTCAACATTTTTCCCCCTGCAATTTTGCCCTTGTAAAAAGCTAATGGCATTTAAGGGGGTTTTAGATGATCAATGATTGTCATCAGCTTTTTAGAAAGAGAATGACAAGTGTGTTTGTGTTGCTGACAGATGGGTTAATGCACCAATGGCAAACATTTCTCATTCATAAACCTGTATAATAAGAGAGAGGCTCTGTACAGCATGGTGCCTTTATTGCAGATGGCTTCTTTGACACTTTGGAGACCAGTTGGGACTGTAACCTTTAATTACCTTTCTGTGGCAAGTGTTCTTTATGTGACATTGATGCTCTGATGTGGATCCCAGGCATGGTGTGGGATTAGATGCCATGTCAGCCCATCTGTTGAGAATAAGTCTGGAACATTTCTTATGAAGGGTAATTTGGTTTTATTACAGTCCAAGCATGAACTACTTTTAAAGCGCTTGTATTCTTTTGATTTGGCACATTTTTAAGAATGTGCCCCATTCTACCTACTGTTCCTGATTTTTAAAACAATACATTTGTGTTATTGGACCAAAATCTGGATTAGCAATTTCAACAGATTCATTCCTGGTAAGAAATTAAAAACAAAACATGTATTAATTGTTGTACACCAGCTAGACATGGTTTCTTTTTTTATATATCAGCACAAGCAACCCAACATGCCTGCAAACGACCATGCCTGTGGGATTCTTCTAACATTATTTACTGGAGGAGATTAACATTGTCGGGAACCTGATCGTGAAATGCTGCCAACACTTTCAAATCTGCTCACACTAAAGATTGGAGCAGCTAGTAAGCATGTATAAGACTAGTATACCTTTGCTTACCCCTTAGAATACTACACAAAGCCTAAGGGTGTGCCATAACTTTAACTTAAACGTAAAGTTAAACTGTGCTGTAACTTCAATTTTCAACCTCTAAGCACACTCAGAATTTTGTTTTGTTGAACATGTTTTTTTTTTTCATTTTCAATTTAGCACTCTATTGTTCTATTTTAAAAAGAAAACATACAAGTTTTGCTATATTAGAACTGAATACAAATGAGCTGCAAAAATGTTTTTGCCATCTATAAAATTACTGTTTTGATTTATTTGGCATTTGCACACATTGTTTGGATCTTTCCTGAAATGTATTTTTAATTGTTCATATTTTAAACGATATCTGACTTGCAGTAGTAAGTGATCTAATAATAATTGTTAACCACACAGTATCCCTGTTTGTTCCATCCTATACTTTCAGTGTTTTATAAATTAGCAGTATGTTTTCAGTCATTGCATGACTGCTCCTGTAAAATAAATGGGATTGTTTTTAGCCTAAAAGACATTAGAGAACACAAGTGGTATAAGTATCTGATGACTGAAGCCATAATGTGTTTCTTTCATGAATGAATGAACCAATAACCACAAACCAGAACTTTCCAAAGCATATAGGATGCATGCAATGAAGTATGTTTCATAAGCAACATTCACTTTTGAACATTTCATTAAAGATCCCTGTCATGTACCTTAAATTGTTCATATGGATGCCTTAAACCAAGGTAAATACTACTGCACATTCTTATTTAACTGTGAATGTCATGGTCTCTAAATAACAGGTGTCAGGCTAGATCAGCAATACAGTAAATGTCTTCCCTTAAAACATTTGTGCAGCGCACTGTGGAAAAAGCTTTTTTTTTGTTTTGGTTTGTGTATGGCTTAGGCAGACTGCTTACTGAAAAGCCTTATCCATGATTTGTAAACCACAGTAATGACTAGAATAACCATCTTCAATTGGCTTGTAAATAATAATATTTCTAAACTGGTACTACAGAAATCATTTTCTCCTGACCAATAAATGTGCATCATCTTGAAGCTGGTATTACAATGGCTGTGGAAGCATGCTGGAAAACGTTTTTCGAGGTTATGAGTAGTTAATCCAAATAAGATCAGCGCAGAGCTTAAATGATATGAATCTAATAAAATGTAAAAATGACATGCTGGTACAAAACATACAGAAATCTCAACTCCCAAACATGTGCCAGTAGACTAAATGGACTGATAAGGGCCTCCCTTGAACTTAAATTGCCCCTGTATCAGCCTCAGAATTACGTCCTTACCAATGTGATTATTTCAATAACTACTGTATAGCCCTGTCGGTACCTTTCTTCAACTTGGGTGTCATAGTTTTTAAAGTCTTTCAGACATTGCTTGGTATTTACGGTGAACTGCAGACCGCAAACTTGAAGGTCACATTCATCAATTGTAGATGATTCAGTCTGTAAATAAAACCTGAAACACGGGCTACAATTACTAACCCTAGGAGCAAAAAGCAACAAGCTTGGTTCCATAAAGGAAAATAAACTTTCTTGATGCCCTGGCTAAGGTGCACATCAGCAATTCATCTCAAGCATACTGCCTTAAAAGATTCTCTTATACAAGAGATTGTATAAAACCTGGTCTGGTTCTCTAACCATTGAAACCAGAATGTGACTGATGTATTAATAATTATTATCTAATGAATAAAACAACATGTCATGATGCACACACAACTTAAAATGACTTGGTAAATAGTACACAGATTACATAACAGGACTGTTTAGAAGGCACCATTTATTTAACAGCTAGTAAATGAAATATAATGAGACACAAATATCTTTTCAGCTGTTTTCATAAAATGTGTTTACTATGAGTAAAAATGCTTGTGTAACACCAAAAAGGGAATTTTTTTAATGCCTTACCACTTACTGAGCAGGAGTAAAGAAGACCAATGAACAACCAGAAGAGGTTGATGAGGAGTAATTAAGTAAACTATCTCTTGTCAATTTTCCTTCCTACAGTATATCACAAAACACAAGGGCCAATGCAACGCTCTGCATGACAAAGGTTCAACCGAGCAAATCTCTGTCACTCATCCAGCACAGCAAATGAGTACTGCTTTTACCCACAGCATTTCTATTATTGTTTGCTTTTAAACTGCAGTTTACCTGTTGATGACAATATGTAGGGGAGGGGGGGGGGGGGGGGACTTTAAAAGATTTTCTTTACGGTGAATATGGTGTACAGGCACACACACACATGTTTAACCTGATAACCATGGGATTTTACACAGAGGCATTAACAAAAACTGTCAAAATGGGTTTGGTCTAGTAAGTTTCATCCCTAGTGGCCTGACATAACAAAAGCAGCTCATAATTAGACATGGCTTGTCATGTTTGATATCCAAGATTAAATAAGCATGCAGAATACATTATCCTTGCAGTCAAGCTTCTCAGACACCTATTTTAAAAAAAGTATTTGATTGTTCCTTTAATAGAAATACCTTACCCCCATCTATGCAGCAAGCACTAATAACACTGATTCACAAACCTAACAAGCACCTCTTAGATTGCCATAATTATCACCCAATTTCTTTAATTCAAACCAATTGCAAAATACTAAGTACAATTCTAACTTTTGGATTACAGAATGTAATTGATAAACATATTCATAATGATCAAAAAGGTTTTTATAAAAGGGAGATTTTCTTCAGAAAATATCAGACAATTATTAAATCTCCATCCGCCTGTCAATCTGTCACACTCTAAATGGTGACCGTGATAACTGCCTTGATTTTTCAGGTCCTGTGTGATTATTCTGCATCTGCTATTTTTAAAGATCATTGTGGACAGGTATTTATAGTCGTTTTTCAAGGCTTTCTTTAGACTTACAGGTATATAGACATATTAATGACACCAGACCTTGAACAACTGGAATGATTAATCCTCTGGTGATAGCATATTGAAAATCTTGCTCTTAAACAGGATTTTATGGATTTATTTTGACAAATGACAGGTCTTTTTGTTCTTGAGTACAGGGTTCAAAATAGTCGCCCCCCCTCCCCCCACTACATAATGTACATATAATGTCTGCAATAAAATCTAATCCAAATAGGGATTAACCAGTGGTTATTGACTGGTTTGGTAAGTAATGGGCTAAGAACAAGTGTACTAATGATTAGCAACATTGTGTTAGAAAATGTGACAAATACAGTTAAAAATTTACAAATACTTTAAAAGTTAGCACCTTTAAAATCTAGATTACTTCCGGTTTACAATTTCTGAACTGCTCAAGGATTTAGAGCTCTATAAGGCTTCACAGAGAATTCCAGTCCAGTCCATCCTGTTAAATCCTTATTATTTTGTGTGATTATTTTAAAGCCAAACAATTAAGGTCTTTGATTAGAAATAATTAATGGTAAGCAAGTACTATATTATGTCACAGTTCTTAGAGTAACTGAAAGCTTTTAAAATCATTAGTGCTTTGATATGTAGGCTAGTAGCAGCTACCACCCAAGCACATCTTGCATTTAATGAATATGTAAGCCTTTCCAGACACTGTGACTACATGTTTCTCATAGAGAGAATAAATATTTTATATGTAATATTGTCCAAAGTGCTTCACTCACTGTCAATTTCTTTTAGAGGGGAAACAAACGTTGACGATGATTATAGTTCAATGAACTTCCAAGCAAAAATGTATTATCACTGTTAAGTTTGAATTTGGCAAGCTGTATTTTAGTACTGCTCTCAATAATAATTACACCTTCTGTATCTTGTACTTGGTTTTACTCTTAAAGGTATCCATATTCATGTTTTTGTAATTTATTGTACTTATTACTTGCTCTTAATGGAATTTACTCTTATAACCAAATATTTACCTTGTAATCGCTCTCAAACGTAATTATTTACTGTCTTTTTTATTTTCTCTCATCTGAATTTCAAACTGCTATTATCTGTAATATGATACCTTGTATATGTGATACTTTGTAACAACTGTAATTCGCCCTGGATAAGGGTATCTTAATAATAAATAATAATGTATGCAGTTGATATTAGAGATGCTGGATGATACAGTTTTGTGCTGTGTATATATTATATTATATTGGCAAAAAAACATAAAGATATTTATCCATAGCCTATGTCCCATTCACATTAATGTCAGTCTTACATCACTTTGTTATTCAAAGTGCTTGTTTTGAGATTTAAAACCCAGTGGGTTGACCAATCTGCGTGTCAGTCATGATCAGTATTCACAGTACAAATCCTTCAATTGAAATGTTTTACATTGCATGCAATACAAGTGTATGCAGGCATGACACAAGTGAAAGCTTGCAGTTATTCTCAGCTCAGAAACACAACACATCTGGGTCACTTCCCAAGGTGTAGGTAAAGTCGACTGCATTGTATTGACTGACCAGATGGAAATGTGACCACAAGAAGGAGAGGGTTGTGACTTTCATGAAAGAAACACATATCTAAAATGTATGCTATGGAATGGATGCCACAAGGGGTAACTGCATTTCTACAGTACCGATCAACCTCCTATACTGGACATCTTCAAAAAAACCTTTAAGAAACTCAAGTCAAGTAGATAAACATTTCAGCTAGTGCCAAGTGTAAGGTCTATTTCCCTACACTTTCCCAGCAGGCCACATGGTGGATAAGCACTACTTGAGCTAATACAGTCCCATTACTTGTGTATATCCTCTTTATTCAATGCATCACCTCTAGTATAAATCCTATCCTAAGCTCCACCCTCCAGGTTCATCCACCCGTATAGTACAATTAGTAGCCAATATACACTTAGCCAATTAACCAACACATTATCCATGTGTTCCTATAGGGGTTACACCCCCCCGCCCCCCCCATACAATACCAAAATACATTTGACTAACTGCCAATTATTATGTAGTGCAAAGTATATGATATTTGTGCCTGGATAATCACAATAGTATTGGTTGCAATCCATTATCTTTTTCACAGATAGTGTTCCACTTTCTAATAAATTAAACCTCTCCTTTAATGGGCAAGCCCTGTTCACTCGTTATTGTTACTATGACACCCTTCATTTGATAATTCAATGACTGAGAAAGAATTAATTCATCAAAGTCAAAATATCCTTAGCATGTAATCCACTGTAACATTTGAATTTGCTTTCTTCTGTCAGCCTGTGGAACTCCCTTTAAAATGTTCTCATTAAAATGATTAGGCAATCCCTGGCCTCGGTCAGGTCTGTGTTGGCTGGTGCCGCAAGAGTTTACCCACGAAGCACAATCTTTGCGCCTCATTCCCCTTACATCTCAAAGTGTTGCTATGTAGAATGTTAGTAGAGTAATAAGGTAAAACTTAGAAGAAACTGTCAAGTAGGTATGTGCCATGGTAAGAACTTATATATATATATATATATTGTAACACAGCAAGGAGGGGGTTAATATCCTCTCTGCATGAAAAACATGTGCAAATGCACATTGGTTTGAGTTAATTGTTTAGTTAATTGCGTTATCCCCTGCACCTGGCTATCATTGTAAATTAAAGCCAGGTGCAGGGTATTTAAAGAGAGCAGTGTGTGCAAGCAGGAAAGGAAAGGAAAGGAAAGGAAAGGAAAGGAAAGGAAAGGAAAGGAAAGGAAAGGAAAGGAAAGGAAAGGAAAGGAAAGGAAAGGAAAGGAAAGGAAAG